>NC_073699.1:115583790-115744823 GCF_023634085.1 Falco cherrug | reverse complement strand
GACCCCACAGGGCTGTGTGTCTCTCCCTCCTCCTCCTGTTCCTCCTGTTCCTCCAGCCCCTACGTGCCTCGCTGCTCCCCTGCACTCCAGCTCGTCGGCACCCTGGGGTGTCCCCAAGCTCCAGCATGGCCCAGGGGACAGCTGGTGGCTGCGGCAACGCAGCGGCTGATGCCAACAGCGGGATGGGGCCACGGCTCTTGCCAACGCCTCCGTGCCCGACGCTGGGGGCAGAAAGCGAGATGCTGACAGCAGCGGCGGTGCCAAGGGTGGCGATGGCAGGCGCTGGGGGTGAGGGACCAAGGGGACATGCGGGAATAGCGGCGGTGCGCTGGGGGCTGCCAGAGAGAAGCCAACAACCAAGAGAGGAACACAGCAGGACCCGGATTGCGGGGGTGATAGGGGTCCTTGGGCCAGCAAGGGGAGAAGCCCCTTCATTTCGCCCTCCCCAGCCCCGTGCACGCGTCGAGGAGGAGCCCCTACGCCTGCCAGCCGAGGGACACCGGGCTTTGCCCTGCCACCACTCACACAGCCCCTTCCCCACGCCATCCTCTGGCCACTGAGCCCCCCGCTCTGCCGCCCCCACCCTCCCACCCTCCCGCTCGCTGATCCCCAACTCCCCCGGCTCACCTGCCATCACCCCCCACCCGCCCCTTCGTCTCCCCCGGCGTTTTGGCCTGTCCCTTTGGCGCACCCCCAACACCACCAGCTCTTCCCACTCCCCAACCAGCAATCTGCTGGGAAAACCGGTCCCAAAAACCCTTCCCCGCATCCGCGCCAGCTCTGCAGGTCTGGGGGGGGCCGCGGGCTGGCCCCCCGCTCGCCAAGAACAATAGCGCCTTGTTCCAGCCCAGCTCGGTCCTCTCCTGCCGGGCTGCAAACACCTCCCTGGGCAATGCGCTGGCCACTCTCACCTCTACGTCTCTCTCGCTGTTTCCCAGTTCCCTCCTGACAAATCCCCGTTCCCGATCGCTTCTCCTCCCCGCGGGTCCATATTAAGCTACATTCTCCTTTCAGCTGGGTGGAAAACAGCAGTAATAACCATGTGGAGAGAGCCGTGCCCCCCACCTCCACTTCCCTCCCACTTTGGGGTTCAAATTTCATTTCAGCAAAAAAGCTTCCCCCGCCTCCAATTTCTTCCCCCAAACCGAGTCGCTGTCGTCTCGTCTGATCTCGGCAGGGGCCGTATGGATGCTCAGCTCCTCCTGGTTCAGGATCTGCTGCCAATCTGGACCTCGCAAACTGGTTCTCACACAGCCTCCCGCCTAGCACCTCCCTCTCGGCATTTATTGTCCCTCCTCAGCCACCCAGCCCCAGCTTGCTCCCCTGCCACCCTGCTCCCCTGTCACCCTGCTGCCCTGTCACCCTGCCGCCCTGCTCCCCGGTCACCCTGCTCCCTACCACCCGGCTGCCCTATCACTCTGCTCCCTGCCACCCTGTTTCCCCCATCACCCTGCTCCCCTGCCACCCTGCTCCCCATACCACCCATCCAGCGATGCACGAGGTGCCGCGCTCCCCCTCCTGCCCCTGCTTCGGCTCAGGCGCACCCATCCCAAACCGAGCCACTGAGTTCACCAGGAAAAATTCATTCCCAGCAAATTCCCAGGGGACCCGCAGCCGGCGGGGGAGCAGAGCAGCCCTGTTGCCTCCAGCTGAGCAGCCTCCCTCTTTCCCGCAGCTGAAGAGCTCATCTCCCTCGCCCAAGGCGCTCCGTCCTCCTCCAGATATTTTAGGCCCAGGTTTTGCGAGGAATGTACAGGCGCCGAGCCCAAGCCGATGCGCTGAAGTCAGCAGGAGGCAAAGAGTGTGCGTGGGGCTCGGGGCCCCGGGGGCGGCAGCAGTGGCGGCACAGGGATGGGATGGGATGGGATGGGATGGGATGGGATGGGATGGGATGGGATGGGATGGGATGGGATGGGATGGGATGGGATGGGATGGGATGGGATGGGATGGGATGCTGCTCCCTCCGCCTGGAGCTCGTTTAGCGGCGGGAAGGGCAGAGGTTGGAGCTGGCGGATGCCAGAACTGCTTTGCTCTCCCTCTGAGAGGATCAATAGCACATTTCGCCGCTCCCCTGTCTCCCCGCATCACGCCAGGCCAGGCTGCATCAGTGCTCACCCGCCTGCACGCCTGCGCGGGGTGGGCTTTGGCATGGGGAGGGGGGTCCCCTGCCACTGTTTGTCCCCGTTCCCATCACCGAGAAGGGGAAGGAGGTGTTTTCACCACGGTGGCGTGTCCCCTGCCAGCACCTGCCCAGACCCACCTTCACCCCCCGGCTCTGCACGCCAGCGCCATCCATCCCTGCGCACCAACCTCTGCTGCACACGTGCCGACACCTCCCGCTAACACCCCCTCCCGCTTGTCCGCACCCTGCTGACCCCCTGCACCCCCGGCCACCGCAGCACCCCCCTGCACCGTGGCAGCTCATCACACCTCCCAGCCCAGCTCAGCATCCCCGGGGGGGCTTTGCCCTGCCGCAGAGGGAGTCCCTGGCGTGGCGGCGCGCACCCGCCCTTGTCACGGCCCCCGCTGGCATGCAGGCATCCTACATGCTCCAACAGGTGAGCCCCCGGGGCAGCGTTCCTGCCTGGGCTGGGAACTGTCCCCACCGGGCAGCCAGTTTGCAGGCATGTTCCTTCCCAGCACGTCCCCTCCCTTCTTCCCCTTCGTATCCAGCCTCCCTCGGCCGGCAAAAGGGGGGAGCCGACAGATTTTAATGAGCTCCCCGGAGGCATCGTTCTGCACCCCCCTCCCTTCCCGCCTCTTCCCGCGCCCAGGAACCGATGCTCTGAAACACAACCCTCGGTGGCAAGCCTGGAAAAAAAACCACAGGGCACATTTCTCCCCCCCCCCCCCCTCCCTCCTTTCCCTCCTCGCCTCCCCCAGCTTTTTGCTCTCCTGCCGATGCCAAAGACCCAGCCGGGCTCTTGTGCTTTCACTCGCAGCTGCAGCTGCCGATTTTCGCTGTAAGCCCTTGTGCCTAGAAGGCCCAGAGCGAGGGATTCTGGGACGCGGTGATTGAAGACAGCACCAGCGCGGAGACCATTGCTCAGACTTTCCCTGTCTGTCGCCCCAACACTCAACCCACAGAGAGGGAGGGGAAAAAAAAAAAAAAAAAAGGAAAGAAAGGGGAAAAAAAAAAAAGATGGAGAGAAGAAAAAATAAAAACGGACTGGCGCTCGCCCCTTCCCACCCACGCAGAGCGGCACGCTGCACTGTGCTGCCACAGAGCACCCCAGCCTTCACCTGGGTCAGCCAGCCCACAGGGCCAGGGTGAGCTCCCCAGCACCGCGACACCCCCCTGAGCTCCTGGTTGCTTTGCTTTGCCACGTCAAATCCCACTGGGCACGCGCTGGATCCCTCGCACCCTGCAGCCCACCAGACATCACCTTAAAAACTCATGGCGGGCACCGTAGCAGCACCCCATTTGTGTCCCCTCTCTGTTATTTCAAAAGGAAAATAATAACGCAGCTTTTGAGCCACCGTTTGCAGCACGGAATAAATACTGGGGCGCGGGTGTGAGGGGAGGCGACGCCACGCACGATGCCGGGTCCTCACGCAAAGCTGAAATGCTCACCCGTGGCCGTGGGACCACCAGGACGCAGCCCGGAGCCAACCAAACACCCTGGGCACATGTCATCACGTCCCCTCCACATGCAAAAGCCCCCGAGGGAGGGGGTCCCCAGCACCCTGGGTGTCCAGGCATGGCGAGGGAAGGTCTCACAGTACCAAATACTTGCCCTCCAGCACACACACTGGGCCAAGCATCGCTCAGTGTGTGCCCTGAGGCAGAGCAGGAGCAACTCCAGCCCGGACAGATGGACGGACACACAGTGAGGAGTGGGGGAACCAGGCTGCGAACCCGCAGAGCCCCGTGCTGGGGAGAAGAGGGGGCCTGGCGAGCATCCCCTGGCCAGCTGAGCCCTCGCGCCCCAAGAACCGCCCCCCGGCATCGCCAGCTCCCTGAGGACCACAGCCAGCCCGCGCGGCACACCCCAGCCCTGAAGTTTGGCGGGCGGTGGGGCTGGGGAGGGGATGGTGGAGGGGGGGGACAGGGACATCTGCGACGCATTCAGGGGCCATCCCGCATCCGGGCAGCCCGGCCACAGCCCAGCATCCAGCCAGCCGGCCCCGGGGGGGAGCCCTGCCCTATGGCCAGGCAAAAATCCCCCCCCAGTCTCTCCTGCTCCCCCCACCACGCTCCCGTTAACGAGCCCGGAAGAAGGAAACAGCCCTCCCCACCACTGCCCTGTTTACCAAGAGCTGGTTCCAAGCACTCGGGAGAATAGCAGGAGCATTTCAAGGCCCTGTTTCCACTCGGCTGACACACACTATTTATAGAAGCCCACAATTCTCCCAGAGCTTTCCTCGGGATCTCAGCAGAAATAGCCTGCCCCAGGTCTCTGCTGCCTCCTCTAAGGAGGCCAGGGCAGCGCTGGCCCCCCCAGGCTTCCCGTAACCTTCCACGGGTTTCCATCGCTTCTCCTCTACCGGCCGCCCCATTCCCGCCGTGTCCTTGGCTACCCCATCCCCATGCCGGTGCCAACCCCTCGCCTCTCCCCCCGCCACCAAAACCCCGGCCACCTCCACCTCCTGCCTGCTCGTGTCCCGGCGGGGCGCACGGTGGCTCTGGCTGGCGGCGGCTGCTGCACACCGGACGGCGGAGGGAGGGAACCGCACTGTGGTTGATGGGGTGCAGAGGGGTGCGGGGGGGGGCGGGGGAAGGCCAGCAGCTGGGCGAAAGCCACCTCCTGCCTGACTGCATCGGAGCGCGGCAGAGCCCCGAGGGACTCGCACCGGGGATGGAGTTGGCCTATTCAGGTTACAGAGACATGGCAGAGCGGAATTTGGCGCCATGCCATCCCTTCTCCAGCCCACCCCCCCACCCCGCCCCCCCTCGCTCTCCTCTTCCCCCCCCTCCCACCACCACCACCACCCTCCCCTGCAAATTCCTCAGCCCAGCAGGAGCAGCCAGTGTAAGGGGACACCTGGGGGGGCGAGGAAAGGGCGAGGGGGGGGGGGGAGGCCTGGGGGGGCCCCCCAATATGGACCACGCGCCCCCCAGCGCCCGACAGCGCCTGGGTCAAAAGCGAGCGGGCAGGATCCGTGCCTGTCGCCCTGGGGGTTCGCTTCTGCTCTCTGTCACGCAGGATAAATCTGGAGCGACTCCACCGTGGCACACAATGAGCTCAGCCCGCGGCTTTTGGGGGCTCTTCTGGCAGCCACGGGCCGAGGGGCTGGACACACGAGGCCACCTGGTCGCAGCTGGGGCCATGTCCCCCTGCCAGCACATAAACAAGTGGGGGGACCCAGGTGTCTCCACCTGCCCTGGCCTTGGGGACACCAAACACATCCCCAGGGTGGGGAGAGGGTCTGGCGTTAGCGTGACCCCCATGGGGTGATGGCACCCCCTGCCAAAGCCACTGCTCCCCTGGGGTCCCCATTGCTGTGCAAGCACCGAGGGGCCCGCGCCAGATCGCGGAGCGGGGGGGGGGGGGGGGGGGATTTAAATCAGCTGATCGATAAAAACAAATCAGAGGGGGGGATGACAGGCACCGAAGTGACAACCGCTCACCGAGCCCCGCACCGCGGACCACACAACTTCGCCGGCGGGATTGGGGTGAGCCCCCCGCCCTCACCCCACGCACCACCACCGACCCCCGCCCCGGGGCAGCCCCCCCGCGGGCCCGCCCGCCGCTCCAGGGGGCCGGGCTGCCAGGGAAAGGGGTTGGGATGCTGTGCCCCGGGGGGCCCCCCCCCGTCCCCCGGGAAGCCCGGCTAACCCCAAACGTCGGTGAGACGCGCGGCTCCGGCGGCGGCCTGCCTTTCTAGCGGAGAGAGCCCGCTCTGACAGCTGTCACTCAGCGCTCGCAGCCGGGGGGGGGGGGGGCAGGCGGGGGGGCGGGGGGGGGCGGCCAGGGGGAGGCGGCCGAACTCGTGGAGATCGCAGCACCCCCCCAGTCGGGGGCTCGACCCGGCCCCCCCCCCCCCCCGCCCGCCCCTCCCCGCCCCAAGTGCCATTAAACTCCTGCAATTTGGCACCAACTCGCCGCGCAACTTCAGCGGAGGGGACGGCGGGGGACACGCCACCGCCTCCCCCCCCTTCCGCTCTGCCCGAAGGGGGTGTCCCGTGTGTCCTCCCCCCCCCAAAACCTTTCCCCTCCCGCCTCCCAGCCCCACACAAAGGCGGGGGGTCCCCGGTACTCACCCGCCGGCTGCTGCGCTCCGAGCCCCTCGGAGCCCGCCCGCTTGGGGAGGCTCCTGCCGTCCGGCGGGGCTGCCTCCTGACCGGCCGCGGGGGTCCCGGAGCCCTCGGCAACCGCTCGCCACCTTCAACGAGAGCATTTCCAGCGCCTCCTGCTCACATTCTCCCCAGGCAACTCCGCTCCTGCCAGCCCGCCCCCTCCTCCGTCCCCTGCCTGCTCTTTCCTCTCCGCTTTCCTCCTTCCCTCTCCCCCACCTCCACCCCTCTATTTTATTTTTTTCCGGGCTTTTCTCTCCCCGCTACCGCTTCGCTTTTTTTTTTTTTTTCCTCCTTTTTTCTCCTCTTTTTTGCCCCCCCCCTTCGCCTCTCACACACACAAAAGGCAGCGGAGCGGGAGGCGGAGGGGAACCGACCTCCCCTCTGCGCCTCCGCCGCTCGCCGCCTGCGGAAAGCAAAGAAAGACACAGCGCAGCAGAGCCCTGGCTTGCCGCTGCCTCCCCCCTTCCTCCTCCTCCTCCTCCTCCTCCTCCCTCCTCCTCCTCCTCCTCCTCCTCCTCCTCCACCTCCTCCCTCGCTCTTGCCTTCTGCCGCTCCCGGCTTTGTGGGGGCTGGGATAAGAGGGGGGGAGCGGAGCCGGCGGCGAGGCGCGCCCTGCCCCTCTCTCCTCTCCGTGCGCGGCGGGGACCGCGGCTCCGCTTCGCTCCGCTGTCAGCGGCACGGCCAGCATCCGGCACCCCGGGGAGCCGTGCAGCACCGCCGGGGCATGCCGGGCCTTGTAGTCCTTCCTTTCCCCCCCCCCCTTTTTTTCCCTCCTTCCTTTCCTTCTCCCCCCCCCCCCCTCCGCCCCTCTTTCTCCTCCCCGTCGCTGCGAAGCGCGCAGGGAGGGGCGCAAACGGGCGCGCCTCCGTTGCGCGCTGCTTGGGGAGGGGGATACTTATGGGGGGGCAACCCCGGCGGGTGGGGGGACAAACCACGGTGGTTTGCCCCCCCCCCCACCCCCGGGATGCCCGCCCCCCCCCCCCCCCCCCCGAGGTCCCAGTGGGATGCGCGGGGCATTGCTGCCCTCTCCCGGGTTGCACCCGCACTGCGCACCCCCCCTCCCTGAGGATGCAGGCTTGAGGGGGACACACGCACAAGCCCCTGCGGCCCCCTGCCACAATCTGGGGTGCGCACCTGAACATCATCACCCTCTCCAGCTCAGCACCCCTGCGCCCTCACGCACCCCTAAGGAGCGCCCCCCCCCCCCATGTCCCCCCCCCTTTTTTTTCCCCCCTCCACTTTTTTTTTTTTAAGCAAAAAAACCTGGAGACCTGGAAACTTCCTCGCTGTTTGATATCATCCTACTCCTCCACTTTCTTGGGGGTACAGCACTGCATCCCCTCTCGGCCAGGTCCCAAAGGGGATGCCAGGAGGGCAGGTGGTGACCAAGGCCCCTTGGGACAGTGGTGGCAGAGCAGGGAGAAGCCCCCCCAGCCCCCTGAGCACCCCGTGACCTTCCTCCACGGAGCATCCCCCTAGCACCTTCCCTCCAAGTCTCCGCCGATGTTAATGTTCCCAGAGCTGGGTAGATACAATATAATTAAAGTAGATAATACTACTGATGTTTGTTATGACATTGTGTTTTTGTGAGTGACGAGTGAAGGGTTAACTCCAGGGAATTGGGAATATTGCTTGGCTGCTAATAACACGTGAGTCATCGATGAAATAACACATGGGTGCAGGGAGAGACACAGCACCTGGCTTTACAGCAGCCCTCCGCCTCGTCTGCGTGGTGCAGGTTGGGGTTTGGTGTGTGTTTTGGGATCAACAGGCAGCAAGGAGTGAAGCTGTGCTCACGATACGCACTGGGAACCCAGCTTCACAGCCAGACTGGGATGTACTGGTGAGCTGGGGTCAAGCTGATAGCTATCTTCCAGCAGGGACCTATTGCACCTGAAAAGCTGGCAGCTCTGTCCCTAGAGTTCCGTGTACCCCAGCGGGATCGGTGGGGATGGATCAGGGGCTGGCTGGACTTTGCACACCCCGGATGAGGATGGGGACCGGTCTGCATTGCTCCTGGAAGCGGTGCGGAGAGGAGGCCTGGGCTTCAGCCCGGTCAGCAGAGGAATCTGCACACGCAGACAGGATCGCTGCAATTGCTGGTGGCTGAGTGAGCAACTTTGCAGGCTTCCTCGTCCCCTCGCCCTGAATGTCAGCTTTGAATTTTCTTGCTATTTTTAGGGACGGTTCAAAAAACGAGGAGGATCCCTCCCTTCTTGCCTTGCAGGGCTTTGCGCCCTATGAATATTGCAAAGCTGTGTATTGCTGTACCTGTGTGTGCACCAGGGGAGCGGGACGGAGGGATGGGTCAGCTGTCTTGCATGGGCAGGGAGAGAAGGAGGTCGTACAAAAAACATTACATTGCAAGCAGAACGGGTTAGAATGTAAAAGATTTATTAATTTAATCCAAAGCATTAAAAGGTCATGTATTAATCAAAGAGATGCTTAAAACTGTCAAAGTCCTTTGTCAGGTTTGAAGTGCATCTCTATAGTTATCATAAAATATATATATCAGTCTGGCATGGAGCCCTCGGCAGGGCTGGCAGCGGGGATGAGGAGCAAAGCGAAGAGGCACTTTGCAGTGAGGTCCTTGCAAAGAGGCACCCACACCCCAGCCCTGCCAGGCTCCCATGGGACCCCCCACGCCGAGCTGGGTGCCCTGTGTCACCCCAAGGCCCCAGGACAAACCCAGTCCCCTCTCAAGTCAGGCTTGTGCCCCACAGCTGTCCCCAGCTCAGCTGCACGGGGTGGGTTGGGGTGGAAACGGGGAGATGGATGCGATGGGTTTGGGAGTGGGGTCCTCCCCGCACCCCCCGTTTGGTGCCTCGGTGGCGTCCAGCCGTGGCAGGGGGCATTGGCGCAGGTGAGCCGTGCCCCTGCCACCCGTGTCACAACTCCGCGGGTGCTCAGCCCCTCCGCTCTCTTTTTTTCCCTGGGGAGATGGGTGGTGCAGGCGGGTCCCCAGGGCCACCCGGGTCACCCGGGCACCCTGTCCCCGCTCCCAGCCAAGTGCTGTGTCAGCAGCGTTGGCGTGGACTTACGCTACCATCTAGTGGCTGCTTTGCCGAGCCGGGGCCACCGCTGTCCCCAGCCCTCAGCCCGTGTCCCCGCACCCTGCGGGCAGCTGACCCGGAGAGTCCAGCCCCCCCCTCCGCAAACCCGGGGGGGAAGGTGCTGCTCGCCAGCACCCTTGCCAGGATCAGGCCAGCGGGTGACCTGCCTGGTTTGTCCCCCGAAAGCTCGGGTTGGCTTGGCTGGGGGGTGGTGGCAGTGGGCACCCTGAAAGCCACCGGCTCCCTGGGTGGGAGCAGAGGGCTGGGAGGCAGCGGGGTGCAGTGCGGTGCTGAGGGGGAGAGCTGGGGTGCACGGGCACAGGGCGGCGAGGAGGACAGTGAAGGGTGTTTGATGCATTGCTGGGATGCAGGAGCTGCCTTTGTGGAGAGCATGGTCCAGAGACCCCAGCTGGGTTTGGGGTGTCTGCAGAGGATTGGGGCCAGTCAGATTTTACCTTGACAAATGTAACTGCGGCAGAAAAGACCCATCCATCCCCAAATTCCAGCCCCGTGCTTCCCCACAGCAGCAGCAAAACCATCCCAGATTTCTCCCCAACGCAACCGTTTCTGAGCAGCCCCGAGCAGCCCTGTGCCCCGGGCAGAGCAAGGTTCCTGCTGTGCCTCCTCCCCATCTGCGAGTGTCTGCGTGACCCGACTGTCCCCACGCCTTGCTTCGCCCGAGAAACCTCTGTCACCACATCCTGCTGCTCCCCCATTGCTGTCACAGATGCTGCTGTGGCCAGTACGTGGCTCTCCAAATATCAGTTGTTTTTCCATGGAAGAAGGTGTCCCCTCCCAGTGACTCGTGCTGAGCTGCTGGGTGACTGCCGATAAATCCCTCTTTGCCTCAGTTTCCCCTTTGGGGACACAGTCCCTGCAGGCCTGGACCAGCAGTTCCAAGCCTGGTCAAGCCTAAAACCACATTTTTGGCCACTTTCCACTGTTGTCTGGCCACTGCTGCCGCTGGGGCGCGGCTCCGATCCACGACCCAGGAGCTCTGCAGGCTCCACCGGTCCCTGGGGAGCTTGGGCCAGAGGGGACAGGGACAGACCCCGGGCTTGTTTTGGGTGGGGATGGCTCCTTCCCGGTCACAAGGGAGACATGGCTCCCGACAGCAGCTCTGGGAAAGAGGACCCCCGGGGAGGGTGGCAGCGCGGCGGCTCCCTCATGCCAGGGTCTGCAGCGCCGGCCATCTGCAGTGGTCTCACACCTGCGCCCACCGCGCGCTTGGCACCGGGTGGGCATGTTCTCTCCAGAACCTCCCGCCCGCGAGCTGCCGCCGCGCTCGTGTGGACCGAGGCTGGCACAGGCGGGCAGAGCAGCCAGCCGGAGCGGGACCGCGTGGGCTGGCAGGCACGGGCAGGGTTTGCAGGCAGGAGCAGGGAGGGCAGGTCTGGGCACGATGGGGATGGGGGTCCTGAAGAGCAGCAGGGGGACCTGATGCTGCAGCCTCCTGCTGGATTCGGCCCTCAGCTGCAGGCAGGGTGAGGGCAGGGAGGTGGTGCTGAGCTGCTTTTGCCTCCTCTCCAGAAGATGCTGCAGCCAGGGCTTGGCTCTGCAGCACTGCCTGTGATGCTGCAGGGACTGGCCAGCTGGGAGGGGAAGGGGCCAGAGCCCCCGGGTCTGGATGATGAGCTTTGCCCTCCCCAGCACCCACAGCCGTGTTCCCTTCAAGCACCCAACCCAAGCTCTGCAGCAAAAATGAACCCTGCAGCAGCTTTAGGGGGGGGTCCCATTCTCCTCCCCAGTCTCTCCATCCCTGCTGGCTGGAGGCACTCAGGGTGGACCCTGCCCTGGGCTGCCGGGAGCTGCGGGGACTCTGGCGGGGTTGACCCCAGAAGCGGGCAGGCGGCTGTGCCCCCCCAGCAGCAATCCCTCCCTCCCCCCATCCCTGGTCGATGCAACCCAGCATTCGCATAAAATCAATGCCCCCTCCCCTGCTCAGGCTGCAGCCACCCCAGGGCGAAACACTTTAACCCCTTCGCCCCTGCCTCGGGGCACCCATGGCGGGAGAGGGGGAAAGGACAGGAGGACGGAGGCCAGGATGAGGGTCCCTGCCTTCAGCCCCTTCACACCGGTCCCTGCAATCCTGGGCCCCGCTCTCTGTCCTCGAGAGCTTTCACGCTCACGACACTGAAGGTGAGAACTGGGGACAGACTGCAGTGACGTGACCGTGGTCCTGCAGGGATTGTGGCAGCCCGACAGCATGTAAAAGCACATGGCCAGATCTGTGCGGGCCCCCGGGACACGGCACGGTCAGCACAAACCCTCTGGCTCAACCCTGCCCCACTGCTGCCACCGGCACTGCTGGGGATGGGGGTCCTCAGCTGGGGACACGAGGGGGGGTGGCATCGTTTCCCATCGGGAGGGCAGGATTTGGCCCAAGCTGCAGGAAGGTGAAAGCGGAGCATGAGGAGGGCAGTGGTGGGGAGTCCCCATCGCCACCCTGCCCCTCCACACCAGGCCAGGTCCCAGATTTGGTTTTATTCCTTTTTAAGTGAATTTTGCGCTGGAGGGAATTGCCAGGTTGGCAGCCAGCAGAGCACAAGGGTCTGATCCTGCTCACTGCTGCCCAGGTGTCACCTTGCTGGGCAGCCGGAGCGTGGTGGGATCAGCCCCTCCGCGTGCCCAAGCAGGCAGGAACAGGGATCAAGTCAGGGTTGGCACAGCCAGGGCTCAGCACACCAGGGTCCATCCGGCAGTGCCCATCAGCCCATCGCATCCTGGATGGAGGGGCTGCCTGTGGACATGGCGAGGGTGATGGTGAGCCTTCCTCCCCACCGGTGCCCAGCTGCTCCCTCCTCCCACCCGGCTCTGCTTTCCAGCCTTCTTCTCTCCACAGGTGCCCGCCACGGCCGTGCAGCCGCATCCATCTCCTTCCCAAGCCAGCGCCCAGCAGCTGCTGCCTGGCCCCCCCACCTCGGCCAGGGCGCACAAGGTCGGGGTCCCCATAGCCCCCTCCGAGCCAGCCCTGCTCTACGAAACCTCCAGTTGCAATTAAGTGGGAGACTTTAATTACCAGGGCTGAGCTGCGGATGGATCCTGCCCAGCACTGGTGCTAGGGGGCACAGGGGGGGACCCCAACCCTGCAGTGCTGTGCCCGGCTCAGGGAGCAGGCTTGAACCGGGGTGCTCCCCCCAGCTGGAGGGCCCTGCCACCCACATGGGGCTGGGGAGGTACAGCATGTGTGTCCCCGTGGGCCTGGGGACAAGGGACACATTGCGTGGGTGAGATGTGTGCACCCTACACAAAGGGAGAGCTGTTTTGGGGTGCTGGGCATGTGTCAGAGCCTGTGTGCACTGAATATTAGAGTGTGTGTGTGTGTGCACACGCGTGCATGGAGCAGGGCTGCACTGAATGCACGCGTGTGCACACCCAGGACAGGCGGCGTGCATGTGAACACGTGTGCACTGAACACATGGGTGTGCACGTGTGTGCACGCCAAGCACGGGGGTGATACAAAGCGGGGGGCAGACGGGGGGGCAGAGCCAAGGGGTGGCACAACCCAAAGCCCCAACCTCCCCCAGGCAGGGGGGTGTGATGAGGATGCTGCCATGGCCGTGGGGTGCCCCACGTGGCCCTCACCCCCCACGCCTGTGTGGCCCTGGGTGCCCAGCCCCAGGCATGGGGCAGCCGGAGCCGGTGGCTGCAATCTGGCACCAGGGCTCTACCCGCTGCGCTCCGGTGCCAACCGCCTCCTCGCCTCGGCTGGCGGTGCCACGCAATCTGCTCTCCTCGCCTGGCCCCCCCAGCACCGGGCACCGTGCCACGCTGCCCAGCCAAGCCTGGCTGGGGGCCTGGCCCTTCCCGGAGGGATTTTTCCCTGGGATGGGGAAGGGGTGCGGCTGCATCCAGCCCTGCTCCACTGCGTGACCCTGTGCCCAGAGGATTTGCAGCCCTTGTAGGAGTTGGGGTGAAGCGGGAGCTGGGGAGGTGCCCAGGGATGGTGGCATGTACCCAGGCCCCCCAGCGTATCCCCAAACCCACTGGCACTGGCCTCGTGCCCCTCTCCCCACCTGCCCAGGGCCTCCCCCCTAGCCTGAGCCCCCCCTGGATGGGGCCAGGGCCAGTCCCCCCTTCCCACCAGTGCTGGGGAATTCATTAGCCGCCACAGCTGGGCCCTGCTGGGGAGGCCAAGCTGCAAGGAAAATTAACCTTTTCTTCCCCAGCCTCCAAGCACAGGACCCCCCCCACTGGCATGTCTGCCCTCACACGGAGGAGGGTGCCAGCATTTTCCCCTGGCCAGACACCCCCCCTGCTAATTAAACTCAGGCTGCTGCCTCGTTAACGCACATGCCTGCAAGCTAGCAGGAGGGGACAGTGGGGATGCTGGGTGTGGGGGGGGACTGCCTTGTGTGGGGGCAGCTTTGCAAACCCAAATGCTTCCCAGCCCTGCTTTTCCAGGCTTTTCTTTGCAAGGGGAACTGACGCTGCAGCCTTAAATGGCTGGAGGGGGGGTGGGGGCAGGGGGGCCTTTCCCTGCTTTCCCCCACGGGGGTGGCCCCCCCAGCCTGGGCTATGTCTGTGCCCTGGGCTGGAGAGGGTGAGGATACAGCTCCCAGTCCTGGCTTGGCTGAACCTGGGAGCCCCCCTGCATGGGGATGGGTGTCCCCACCCCAACTCCTGCAGTGCAGGGTTGCCCCCCCCCCCCAGCTCTAGCCACCCCCCAGCCCACCCTGCCCACTGCCTTATACCCACCTGGGGCAGCTCCTCAACCTGAGGGGGGGGGAAAAAGGACTCAGGTTCCCCCCCCCCCCCACACTTGTTAGAAAGGTTTTATTTCTCTCTATTTACAGACTGGATTTAAAAAAAAATAAACAACAAATCCCTCCCCTCCTCTTCCCTCACCCCCCCTGGATGGCACTGGCCACCCACAGCCCTGCCCCATGGGTGCTGGGGGGCTCTTGGCCATGGGGAGCAAGGCTGGGGCCAAGCCTGGGACTACAGGCACCCCCCTTTAGGAAAGGGGGTGCCCAGGGGGGCAGCCGGCCCCCCAGGAGCCAGCTGGCAGGGTGGCATCCCCCCCCACCCCAGCACCATCACATTCACATTGTGCCCCGAGTCCCCCCCCAGCCCCCTGTAACGCTTGCCGCAGCGGTTTGAGCCAAGCTGCAGTGGGGACCCCCCCTGAGCGCCGTGGGGGTAACCCCATCCCGTACCCCCCTCCTGCCTGACATGGGGCAGCAGGAAACAGCCCCTGGGGCAGAGCTGTCCCACCCCAGCCTGGGCCCCCCAAGGACCCCTGGCCCCCCCGGGACCCCTTGTTTCCCCGCCAGTGCAAGCAGAGGTTTATGGCTTTCAGGACTTGGCTCTACTATAAGGAGAGGAGATAAAAGGGGGGAGCAAAAGGATCCCCCCAAATACCCCAGGGATTCCTGACGGTGAGATGACTGCTGGGTGAGGGGTATAAAATCTTATAAATTAAAGACAATATAACGGGGGGGGGGAGGGGGAGGGAAGTTGAGGTGATCTTCCCCAGGTCAGCACCAGGATTTGGGGAGCTGAACCCCCCAAGGTGTGCAGAGCTGAGCTGGAGGAGAGGAGATTGGGGTTGGCATGGTCCCCCCTCCCTGAGGCTTCTGCTGCTGCAGGTCTAGGGGTGTCTGGGGGGAGCACAGTGGGGTACCCCCCCCTCCCCCACAGCCAAAGCACTTCTCAGGTTCAAAGCTGGGTGTAAAGGCAACAAGAGAGGGGTAAGGGGGGCTGGGGGGGGGGCACAGCTTTGCCCCCTCTCTGAGTCCAAAATCCTTGTGCAAAGCTGGGGGCACCCTGAGCATCCCCTGACAGGCATTATTTTTTTGAGGGGGGGGCCTGCACAAGCAGACGGAGCAACGTCCCCCTGCAAAAAGGGGGAGGTTTTCCCAAAAGCCACCCCAGAGCCCGGCTGGGGGGTGCCAGCAGCAGGTCACTGGTTGTCCCCCGGCTGGTACTGGGGCTCGGTGGCAGTGAAGTAGTCCTCGAGGAAGGACTGGAGGTACTCGAAGGTGGGGCGCTCCTCGGGCTCCCGCTTCCAGCACTGCACCATCACCTCGTGCAGGGAGGGTGGGCAGTTGCTCGGGCACTGCATGCGGTACCCCCGCTCCACCTGCTCCAGCACCTCCCGGTTGTTCATCCCTGCGTGACAAGGACCCCCAGCTCAGTGACCAGCACCCCCACAGGATGAGCCAGTGGGGAAACTAAGGCACACCAAGGGACACAGCAACGTTGCCCCGTGGTTTGGATAGGAAGCCTGGCGTAGCGCTGGTCTCTCTGATGGGGAGACTGAGGCATGGGGCAAGCCTTGCTGGTGGCAGCCGGGGAGGGTCAGCCCCTGCCTGGCCTGCACCCTGCTGCCCAGCCCACCCCAAGGGTGCCCGCTGCCATACCTGGGTAGGGCACCCGGCCTTTGGTCACCAGCTCAGTCAGGAGGATGCCGAAGGACCAGACGTCTGACTTGATGGTGAATTTCCCAAAAAGCGCGGCCTCGGGGGCCGTCCACTTGATGGGGAACTTGGCACCTGCAAGAGGAGGCAGGTGAGCCATGGCCGGGGCACCCTGCTGCACCCACATCCAGGGCCAGCACTGGGGACAGCCCGCAACTGGGACACCTTGCACTGGGGACATGCTGCACCCTGTACTGAAGGTGTCCTGCACCCAAGGTACCCTGCACCGGGAGGATCCTTCACCAGGACACCGTGCACCAAGGGCACCCACCACCCAAGGTACCCTCTGCCTGGGGTACACCACACATGGGGCACCCTGAACTGGGGACACCCTGTACCTGGAGTACCCATCCCCTGGGACACCCATCCCCTGGGGTATCCATCACCCAGGATACCCATCCCTGGGGGCACCCAGCCCCTGGGACACCCATTGCCCAGGACACCCAGCACTGGGGATGACCAGCTCCGGGCCCAGGGTGGGATGCAGCACAGAGGGGACAGGGCAGCCGTCCCCACAGCAGCAGGGCACCAAACCGGCTCACCCTGGCGCGCTGTGTACTCGTTGTCCTCGATGAGGCGAGCGAGGCCGAAGTCAGCGATCTTGCACACCAGGTTGTCTCCCACCAGGATGTTGGCAGCGCGGAGGTCCCGGTGGATGTAGTTCATCCGCTCAATGTAGGCCATGCCCGCCGCGATCTGGCGGGGGTGGGAAGCAGTGAGAACCCCCCAGATGCAGCCCCTGGGTGCACCCCCACCCTGTGCCAGCATCCCCGGTACCTGGGCAGCCATGTCCACCAGCTGGGGCAGCTTCAGGTAGCGGCCGTCCCCATCCTTTAGGAAATCCAGCAAGCTGCCTGCAGGCAAAGGGTGCCAGTCAAAGCGCCTGAGAACCAGCCGTGCCCACCCAAGGGTGCCCACCCCCTGCAAGCCCCCAGCCCTGGGACCAGCTCCCTGCCCACCCCAGCTGTGCCCAGGCAGGGTGAGGCTTGTAGAAGAGCTGGAGGAAGGAATGCTGGGGGGTCCCACGGGCAGTGCTCCCCCCTCACCCTGGCTCATGAACTCGGTGACGATGTAGATGGGCTCCTCCGACACGACGGCGTAGAGCTGCACCAGCTTGTCGTGCCGCAGCCGCTTCATGATCTGAGCCTCCTCCAGGAAAGCCTCGGGTGACATGGTGCCCGGCTTCAGCGTCTTCACCGCCACCTTCGTGGTGCCATTCCATGTGCCTGGGCCGGGGACACAGCGTCACCGTGAGCTCAGGGGACAGCCAGCCCCAGCAGGACCGGACAGAGGAGTGCGTGGATGGAGGAGGGTATGTGGATGGAGGGGTGCATGCTTGCATGGAAGGATGGATGGATGGAGGGTGGGAGGGATGCATGGAGGGTTGCATGGGTGGAGGAACAAGGAAATCAGGGCAGGGCAAGGAAATCCCACCCAGGACAAGGAGTCCCCCTCACCCCATGGCATGGGGACAAGGCACCTGTGAGTTCATCTCCTAATGCCAACCTCACCCCATTCCCCATCCCTCCACGGGGGAGCCTGTGCCAAGCTGCCATCCCCCCCAGCAGTGGGTACCGCTTGGCATCCCGTGATGCTGCCTGCCAGGGCAGGACCGGACTGCTCCTGCCCCCCCTGTGCCCCCCACCCACTGGCCGGCTGGGCCAGCCTTACCCATCCACACGTCTCCGAAACATCCCATGCCGAGTTTCTTGTCGAGGCTGATGGATTCCCGCACTATCTCCCAGGCGTCCTTAGCTAATCCCAGGGTCTGGGGCTTCATAGCGGGGCACGCGCGGGTTAGCAGATGGCACAACCCGTCGTTATATTCTGCGGGGGGGGGGGCAGGGAAGGTAGGAGGGAGGGAGGGGGTGCGATGGGATGAATGCAGCATGCATGCCGAGCGGAGCGAGCATGGGGCACTGGAGGAAGAGGATGGCAAAAAGGGGATCCCTCGGCCTGGTCTTGTGCTCCCATCTGAAATGGGGGGCTGCTCACCCATGCAGGGACATCACGTGGACGCCCGGGGTACCTGTTGTGACCCCAGAGCAGGACACGGGACTTATCCCCATGCCGTCAAACTGGTGTCGCTCAGCCTGCCCCAGCAGGCAGGAGCCCCTTCCCCAGGGGTGGGGGGTGCCAGGCCTGGGGGTGCCCCCGCCATCCCCCCCCTCCCGCTCTCCCCAGCTTGCCCACCAGGCCCTACCCATCCACACTTCCCCGAACTGCCCGTTGCCCAGCTTCTTGAGGAGCTGGAGCGACTCGCGGGGGATCTCCCACACGTCTTTGGTTTTGACCGAGAGGTCGGCCAGCCTGGGGGTTCCCTTGTGGCACGGCACGGCCAGGCGGCAGCACAGCCCAGCCGCCCGCTCTGCGGCACCGGGGTGGCAGGGGCAGCCGTCAGCCACACAGGGACCCCCGCCAGCCCGCTGCACCCACCCACTGCCCCAGGCATCGCCCAGGCTCCTGCGTGGTCCAGTCAACCCCTGACATGCTCACATATAAATGGGGTTCACCCCCCTCTGCCTCCCCCGGGATGGCCCGCACCCCCTCGGGCTGTGCTGGATCCCCAGTTCCCCTGGCTGTGCCCATGGCTCGTGCCCACCCAGACCCAGGGGCTATTTAACAGCTCCGGAGAGCCTGGGTGCTCCCTGCACCCAGGACTCAGAAGGGGGGCACCCCCGGGGGGTCCCCTAATGCCACCACCAGAACAGCCCCCTCCTACCGTTAAACCCAGTTAGCCCAGATGGCTATCTTTTGCCAAAGGGTAACCTGGGCTCTCCCTACCCCTCTCCACGCCACCCGTGCCCCCCCATCCCACCCTACCTATATAGTGCTGGACCAGCTGCTGGACGGTGTCAAACTGGGCACGGGTGGTGATGTAGTAGCCCCCATTGTCCAGTTTCCGAATCTTATAGTGCTTCACGTGGTCTCCCTTGGCCTCGTCCCAGTCCCGGATGGAGAGGGAGTAGGCTCCTATGTGGGAGCACAGGTCAGGGTGGGTCAGGGAGGGACACAGGGCGCAGCCCCCCGGTGTCCCCATCCCTGTCCCCGTACCTTTCGTTGTCTCACTCTCCCGGATGAGGAAGGTGCCCCTGCAGTTGCCATGGCACAGGAGCTGCCGCTCCGCATCCTTGCGCCCGATCTTCCCAAAGTACCACCTGCCATGGGGCCAGGCTCAGCGCCGGGGGGGAACCACCGGGGGACACCCACCCACGGGCCCCCTTGCCAGCACTGCCAGGGCTCGCCGGGAGTGCCAGGACACCTGGGTCCGAGGCAGATGGGGTTGGGGTCTTCCTCCACCCCTGAGCCCCCCATACTTACTCTTCTGCCTGGATAGAGTCCACAGGGGCCACGTAGTTGCTGGGGATGTAGCCCGTGGTGCCTGTGCTCAGCGACCTGGCCTCCCACCAGTCACCCTCCCTGGGGAAAGAGGAACAAAGAGTGAGGAGGAGGGACAGACGGAGGCACCTGGCTGTCCTGCCCTCCCCACCCCGCACACAGCACCCCCAGATCCCGTTCTCCCCCAGCACAAGGCCGCTCAACACGACACACGTGGCCCTGGCTCTCTTGCAGGTACCCAGCAATGGAGCCGCAGCAGAGCTGGGGTCCCCAGCCTGGGTCCTGCACGGGGTACCCATGCACGGAGGCACCTCCCCAGGGTGGCACTGGGGTGCTGGGGGTGGCAGGGGCCTAGAAGGGCTCACGTGTTGTTGATGATGTGGAATTTCTCCCCTTTCTGGAAGGTCAGGTCGTCCTCTGTCCTGGCCTCATAGTCGTACAGGGCGATGAAGAGCGTCACACCCCCACCTGTGGCGCACGGAGGGGGCTGCAGTGAGCCCCCAGGATACCCCCACACCCCAGCACTGCAGGGGTGCAGCTGGACAACCCCCCCAGCACCCCAGCCCCACTGACCTGTGATGCCCCCGCTCCGCATTTGCAGCGTGTTGGAGGTGCAGAGCCCTGGCCCCGTGAAGGATGGAGCCGAGGGCACTGCCGTGCCGTGGAAGTTGTTGAAGTCAGGAATGCGGGTGAAGATGGCGCTCGGCTGCGTGGGGTCGGGGTCGTACTGGGAGGTGAGAGGTGGGGGGGTGCCCACCTCGCCCCCCACCTGCCCTTTGCCAGATCCCTTCTCTTTGCAGTGCACACAGCCCATCCTGGGCACGGCCTGCGGGACAGAGGGACCATGAGTCCCGTGCTCCCCCCAGCAGGGCACATGCACGTGCACAAGCGTGTGCACACCTGGTCCCAGTTAGAGGCACTGGGGTGCATGCATGGGCCCCTGCCCACCCCCACACTCACCCCAGCCCCAGGAGGAGCGGGGTGTTGCCACCCCCTGGCACAGCAAGCTGGGTGCCTGGGCTGTGACATCAGGACTGGGCTATGAGGAGAGCTGTGCTGCCCAGGGGGACCCTGCTACCCCTGGCACCCATGGGGTGCTCCCATCCATGGCGACCCTACTCACTGCGATGACTCCTCAGGTCACTTCAGCTGCTCCATGTCACCTCGGGGAGAAGAGGCACCTGTGGACACCAGGGAGGGCATCAGGCAGAGGGCAACACCCCTGCACGGGCTGCAACACCCCTGCACGGGCTGCAACACCCCTGCACGGGCTGCAACACTCCTGCATGGGATGCAACACTCCTGCATGGGATGCACACCCCTGCACGGGCTGCAACACCCCTGCATGGGATGCAACACCCCTGCACGGGCTGCAACACCCCTGCATGGGATGCAACACTCCTGCACGAGATGCAACACCCCTGCATGGGATGCACACTCCTTCACAGGCTGCAACACTCCTGCACGGGCTGCAACACCCCTGCATGGGCTGCAACACTCCTGCATGGGCTGCAACACCCCTGCACGGGCTGCAACACCCCTGCATGGGATGCAACACTCCTGCACGGACTGCAACACTCCTGCACGGGCTGCAACACCCCTGCATGGGCTGCAACACCCCTGCACGGGCTGCAACACCCCTGCACGGGCTGCAACACTCCTGCATGGGCTGCAACACCCCTGCACGGGCTGCAACACCCCTGCATGGGATGCAACACTCCTGCACGAGATGCAACACCCCTGCATGGGATGCACACTCCTTCACAGGCTGCAACACTCCTGCACAGGCTGCAACACCCCTGCACGGGCTGCAACACTCCTGCATGGGCTGCAACACCCCTGCACGGGCTGCAACACCCCTGCACGGGCTGCAACACCCCTGCACGGGCTGCAACACTCCTGCACGGGCTGCAATACCTCTGCACAGGTGGCAACACCCCTTCTAGGGCTGCAAGCTCTTGCACAGGCTGCAACACCCCTGCATGGGCTGAAACCACATCCTTGAGCAGTTTTTCTCTTTTTCTCCTGCTGCGTCCTCAACAAACCGACCGCCTCCCACCAAGGGCAGACATGTCCCCCAGCTGCCCCAAAGCAGGGCGAAAAGGAGCCTTCGGAGTTTCCCCATCCCCTCTGCTCAGCCGGGGAGCCGGTGTCCGGCGGCATGAGGGGCCCTTCTGGCCTCGCTGCGGTCGGGGCCACTCTTCCGGACGGGTCACATGTGGCAGCCAAGGTGTCGCAGGAGAGGAAATCAGTCCTCCCCTGCCATGGCTGCAAGGGGACATTTCTGTCCCCAGCCCTGTCACCTCCCCTGGGTGCTGCACGCCCACCCACCCCA
This sequence comes from Falco cherrug, assembly GCF_023634085.1. Classification (NCBI taxonomy): domain Eukaryota; kingdom Metazoa; phylum Chordata; class Aves; order Falconiformes; family Falconidae; genus Falco; species Falco cherrug. The sequence continues at coordinate 115,723,433 of NC_073699.1, read as the reverse complement.
GTCTGCCCAGTTTGGACTGGGCAAAGCTTTCTGGCTGAGGGCTCTGCAGCAGTACGGCAGAGCTCACCCCATCGCAGCCCAAGAGTGGAGGGAAGGTGCTGAGCAGCAGCCCTGCGCCCGCTGCCCATCCTGGGAGCGCAGAGGACACAGGATTTGGGGCAGATGAGACGTTTCAGGCATGTTTCCCCTGTCACAGTCTGATTCACTTTCCTTTCTCTCAGCTGGGAGTGGAAAGGGACGTCCCTCCCCCTTCCACCTTCGCTTTCGACACCAGCAGTGTGGCAAGGCCACGGCCGTTGCGGACGGGGCAGTGTTGCCAAATCCGAAAGGGCATGCCCCTGCTCGGGGTTTTTATTTTTGCTGACAGCAAGTGGCTATTTCAGCTGACTAACACCCCCAGCTCTCGCAAATCCCGTCCCCTCTGGGTGGGAATCACCCACCCTGTTGCCAGCATCACACAGAGAAACTTCTCATTTTGCTGAATTTCTGTGCTGAGTGTGGTGGCAGTGCTGTCACAGCGGCCGACAGGGATCAGGCGGGCACGGAGCATCTTCTAGGCAAGGACAAACCCAAAATATCGCTGCACCATGGGCTCTAGCCACTGCTTGTGCCATGCTTAGCTGCCACACAGCAGCATTGCACCCATGCTTCCCCTTCTCTGGGCACCCACAAAATCCCCGAGCTGGTCCCTGCCACCTCCTAACCAGGCAGGGTGGCACAAAAACGGTCCCTTTGCATCGTCTGTGGGGACGGGATGCAGCTGGCCCCATGTCTGATGGCTGCGCGCTGGCATCTGGCCCCAGCTCTCCCGAAAAGGTGCTGCTCGGAGTCTGGGAGCAGATGGCAACCGAGCCCTTCCCACACCGGCTCTACCGGCACCAGTCCCAGCCGAGCTGCCAGCTCCCGCCCTGCGCTGAGACCCAGCCAACTTGTCACCCCCGCCGCTGCCCCCGCCCCGCCGGGCACGGCTGGGCACGATGCAGCCGCATCCCTGGCCGCCTGTCCATCTGCTCCTGACCCCCCCAGGCACGGGGCAGTTCAGCCCCACTCCCAGCTCCCAGCCCGGGTGCCATGTCCTGGTGCGCAGCAGTGTCACCCTGCCTGTCACCCCCGATGCTGAGGCACCCCGTGGGTATCGCCCTCATCCCCTGCCGCCATGCTGCTCTGGAGTATAACAGTGATGGAGGGGTCAGGCGCTGGGGGGATGCGGAAATACAGGGGCTTCTGGAAACATCACGCACCCTGTGCCATGGGGACGAGCCAGGGTGACATCTGCCAAGCTGGGGGTGGGCCCCCGGCACCCAGGCACGCTATGGCTCCCCAAGGAACACGCCAGCGGCAGAGGGGCAGCTGCCAGAGGAACCCAGCCGGCACCTACGCAGTGGGAGGAGGAAGCAGCAGGAGCACGGCATGGAGAAGGAGGTGGAGGAAAAGGATGGTGCGGCAGCCACCAAGGGGAACCCCGGGGCTGGCAGGTTCCCAGGCCTCGGGGACGTGGCAGCCAGGGGGGCTGGGCAGGGACCACAGCAGGGCTGAGCAGCAGCTGCAGCCCCTTGGGTGCTTTGTGCCCCCCCCCGCCTTGTCCCACCCCCTCCGCCCTGCACCCCTCTCTGTCCTTTGCCTGTGGCCCTGCACGCCGGTGGCTGTCACCACCCGCCTGCAGCCTCCCTGGTGGAAGAGGAACTGAGACTGCTGCACAGCCCAGCACGGAGCCCGCCCAGGCTCCTCCATCCATCGCCCTGTGGCTCTGGACCTCCCTGGTCCCAGCGGGGAAACCGAGGCATGCAGCAGCTGCAGCGCAGGAGGGGAAGGCGCCTCATTTTGGGTGGCTCATTGGGACACATGACCCCAGGCCATGTCCCCATCCCACACCCAGGACCCCCACAAACCTGGGGAGGGGACAAGAGAACACATCCCTCCTCTCCACCTTGCTCCTTGGCCCAACACAGTGGCAGACGGTGGCACGTCCCTGCTCCCTCCCCGCTGCCCCCAGTCCCAAGCCCAGCAGTCCAGAGCCGAGGCCCTGGGGTAGAGCCCTGCCCCTGCTCCAGTCCCCCCAGTTCACCCCATGCCTGGCGAGTCCTCTGCAACTCCCAGCGGGGCATGGCAGCCCCTGGCCCAGCTCAGCCCTGGTGGGAGCAGGTTCCCCGAGGACAGTGGGTGCGAGGAGGGATGGGAAGGGTCCTGCTGTGGCCGGAGAGATCCACACCACGAGCATATGGCTCCAGAGCCCGGCGAGACACGGGGACGCCGGCAGAGATGGCGGGATGGGAGCAATGCTCTGCTGGGGACGTGCAGACGGGGTGACCGCTGCAAGAGCATCCCCCGAGCGTGGGTTTCCCAGTGGGGCATCCCACCCCAGTTGGGAAACCAGCAGGCTGGGAGCACTGGCGGTGCCCATCAGCAGCGCGGTGGCGGCCCGGTGCTATTCCCGGGCACTCTCCAGCAGCGATGCCTGCAGGGACCCCCCCTCCCCTGCCTGCCCTCCAGCAGGACAGGGTTCAAAGGGGACCACTGCCCCCCAGAACCAACTGTGCTCTGGCTAGGCGTGGCCACCGCCCAGCTGGCATCATCCCTGTGCCAGCCCCAGGAGGCGGCAGGGTGCTGCCCCCTCCCCAATACCCCGGGGCAGAGGAGGCAGGACTTGCCACCCCCCCAAAAGCAATCTGCCCCCACAAGCCCACCCGGCAGCCACCAGGCCCGTGGCAGGGGCTGGCCCCTGGCCCCCTGTCCTGGGAGGAGATGCCCCCCTCGGCCTCCCAGCCCCATCGCTGGCTGGGAAAGCAGGATTTCCGCTGGAAGAAGAGCAATTCCCGGATCCGAGGGGCTGCAGGGGCGGAGGGAGGGAGCCGGCCAGGGCTCCAAATACAATGTCCCGGGAGGAGCGGGGCGGGGAGGGAATTGTGCAGGGCAGGAAGCCGCCAGTTCCTGTCCCTCCTTGGGACACACCAAGGACTGGGACCAGGCAGAGCTGCAGGGAGCGGGGGGAGCACCCACTCCGGCCAGGGTCTGAGCCCCCCACAGCTGCCCCCAGCCCTGGCAGGGCAGAGCTCAGCCCCCAGCATCCCCCCGTCAACACCTGCCAGGCTGGCATGCCGTGGGCACCTGTGGGGCTGGGGGAGCAGGCGTGTGCCCCCCATCCCAGTGTTCCCTGGGGTGCCATGACCTGCCCCCTCCCCAGCGCTTGGGTCGGGCACAGGCGAAGGCACCATTTGCCTCCGCAGCCTCCCCACTGCGGCGTTGCCACCGATCAGTGCCGGGGGACGAGCTGGAGCAGGCGGCTGCCTCCAGCCCTCCCCACACTGCCGCCCAGGGCGTGCTGCCCCTCGCTGACTTGCTGCCCCCCGGGACAGGGAGGACAGGGGTCTCCTGCCCGCCCGCCCCCAGGCTCATTGCAAAGGCTGATGTTGCCTAGGGGGGAGCGGTGAGGGCAGTGCCCAGTGGCAGCCCCCCAGCAGCCCCACGGCCAGGGGCATGGGACCTTCCATCCCCACAGCTCAGCGCCCCATCCCACCCCAGTCCCATAGCCAGCCCACACAAGGGGAAGACAACTCTCAGCACCCCCCCAGCACATGGCAAGGGGATTGAGAGACCCCTCCCCAAAGCGGGGGGCCGAGCACCACCACCACCCAGCACCCCACACATCCCCATGCATCCCTCCTACCGTCAGCCCTCCTGCTCCGGCTCGCATGGACCCCCGCTCCCACGCCGCACCCGGCTCCCGACGGGACCACAGGCCAAGGTGCCAGCACAGCACCCCAAACCGCCCGGCGTGGGGGGCTGGGGTGGCAGGGTGGGTGGCAGGGCAGGGCAGGGTGAGGTGGGCGCTGCGGGGAGAGCGGGGAGCGCCTGTGCCTGTTTCCCCTGTCTCTTCGGCAGCTCTCGCAGCCGAGCAAGAGCTTCCCCTCCCCTCGCCCCCCCTTCCTCCCCGCGCTCCCAGCAATGGTTCATTGTACCAGCCAGCCCAGCCGGGGCGGCCGCCGGCTCACCCTCCGGCATCGCTAGCCCGGGCCCACCGCCTGCCCATGGAGGTGGCACAGGGTGGGACAGGTTGGCATCGGGGGTCCCTCGGTGGCCGGCAGCATGGGGGGACACCGCTGTGGCTTCCCGAGCTCTGCCTGCTGGGATTTACAGGGAGTGCGTGGGGATCTGTGGGATCCAGAGGCAGCCCGCGCCAGGCTGGGGTGCTGCCCGCACCCATGCCAAGGCAGATCCTGGCATTGCCCCCCTGACCCCCCTCCAAGCCAGCACCCCCGGGGACAGCACAGGGACAGCATCGCACACGGGGGGCTTCGACCCCGCCGGGGGCAGGAGCAAGGTGGCCGTCTGATGGCAAAGCACAGGCAGAGCCACCCGGCTGCCTGGCACAGGGTCTCTCCGCGATGGCTCTGCGGGGACGCAGTGAATCCGCAGCAGGGCAGAGCTGTGGGGGGGTGGGTGGGGGTGGGCAGCAGCCCACCTTGCCCAGCCGATGGCAGGTAGCTTGGGACCATGTCCCAGGGGGGCTCCCGCTGTCCCCCAGGCTGGGGTGCAGCTCCTGGCCAGCTTGAGCAGTTGCTGTGGCCATCGATAGCCCACCAGATCCTGGACCCCTTATTTACTCCTTGTCCTGATAAAGTTGCTGGTGGGAAAAGCCCAGGATTTGGCACGGGTCACACCAACCCACAAACTCTGGTGAGCTCTGGGGGAGGGGGTGAGACCCTCAGCACCCTGTCTGAGCCCCCCCTGCACCCTGCCTGGGCCCCCTCCCAGCACAGGGCGCTGAGGCACCTGCCCTGCAGACAGAACCTCAGGCTTTGGGCACCCTGACCCCCCCAGTCAAGGGGGTCTCAGTGGGGCTTCCTCGCTGGGGGAACCCGCCCTGCAAAACCGGGGTGCAGGGAAGCCACCCCTCCAAGGCGCGCACACACACGCGCGCACGCACACAGACACAGACACACACACACACAGACACACACAGACACAGACACACACAGACACACGCAGACACACGCAGACACACGCAGACACAGACACACGCAGACACACACACACACAGACACACGCAGACACACACAGACACATGCAGACACACACACACACACACACACAGAGACACACGCAGACACACGCAGACACACGCAGACACACAGACACACACACGGCTGGAAATACCCTCTGCAGCTCTCCCTGGGCCCGATCCCGCACAGCCCCGGCCCCCAGCCACCCTCTCACCACAAGGGACAGTAACAGTGAGGGGCTGGTAGTATTTTTATGTGCCCCCCCCTTCCCCCCGCCGCAGTTTCCTGCATAGGCTGTGCTCTGGGAGGGGGAGGGGGGATGATGAGGGTGCAAAGGGAGAGTGGGGGGCTGCGGCCACACTCCAGCCTAGAGCTGGCTGCATCCCAGCTCAGCCGCCCCATCTCCCTGCAGAGCCGGGCTGGATTGCATGCTGGTGGATGGGGGTCCTTGCCCACCTCTCCAGAGCCTTCCTCCTCCTCCTCCTCACCCTGTGGCTAGCCCTCAAAGACTGACCGCTTTCCTGTGTGACGGTGAGTCTGGCCCCAGCGTTTCCTTTTCTCACGGAGGGGGGAGGCAGGGCTGGCAGAGGTCCCAGGTCCCCACCAGGATGGGGACCTGCCCCCCAGGCTGATGCCACACTCACCTTGTCACCCCCCAACTTGTCTTGGGACCACAGCTCCCTTTTAATTCCAGCTTTGGGGGTTTTCGGGGCTCTCTGAGCCTTGCTGGGGTGGGGGATCCAGCCCCTGTCAGGGTTGGAGCCAGCCCCTGTCACTGTGGGCACAGCAGGGACAGGGGCTGTCATCAGCGGCCACCTGCAGAGTGCTGAGCCCCTCCAGGCTCCACCTGGGCTCCCAGGACCCATCCCAAATCCTGGCCCCAGGTGTTTCTGCCCAGCTTCAGCCCCTGGGAGGGCATTTGCCCTCCACCTTGAAAAGAGCTGGCTCAGCCTTGTGTTGTTGTCTGTCCCTTGTCCCCCCCCCCCAGCTGCCTGTACCCCAGCAGGGTGCTCTGGCACAGGACAGGTGCTGGGGTGCCGGAGATGCTGAATGCCCACCCCCAGGGAGCAGGCAGCATGGGGCAGGGGGCCTCGTGGGCTCTCCCATCCCTTGGGATCCCTACCTGGCATGGGACATCCCCCTGGGCTGGGGAGTAGCCTTGCCAAGAGGGCTCCCAACCTGCTACCTGTGTGTGGATGGAAATTGGGGTGGTGGCATGTAAATCCCCCCCACAGGAGTGTCCCCATCTCTGCCCCATTGTCTGAGGGGGCAGGGGACCCCCCAAAGCCCTCAGAGGCAGGGAAGCGTGTGGGGGAAGGTGGGTGGCTTCCCTGGGTTGGAGGTGATGCTCCCTTGCCTTGCTAGACCAGGCTCTCTCTTTCAGCCCAGCTGCTGCCCTGTGCCTCAGTTTCCCTCGTTGCAGCCAGAGAGGCTGAGCAGCAAGGGGTGACATGCATCATTTCTAGCCCCCTGCCCAAACTCTGGGTGCTGGGGTGGCTCAGCCTGTCCCTTCAGAGCTGGCTGTGGGGTGCTCACATTTCCCTGTGCCCCATGGCCAGCTCAGCCCTCCTTTCCCTGCAAGCCCCCCAGCAAAGGGTTCCCACTGCTCCCAGTCTCGGTAATGCCAAGCTGCTCACAGCCCTGCTCCCCTGCTGCGGGCACTGCCTCCCGCCCATCACTCCGGCATCGGGGCTGCCTGGTGAAGAGCTCCCCAGCCTCAGGGAGGCTCCTCTCCCTTGCACCCCTGGACAAGGAGGTGCACAAGAAGGGGACACGCAGCCCCAAGCACCCCATTGCATTGCCGGGGTGGGGGGTGGGGGCATGGATCCGTCCATTCTGCACCCCACCACCACGCTGCTCGGGGCTCATCAGGGCTCATCCTGCACCTCCCGTCCCCCTGCAGCACCCAGCATTGCTCCATCTCCCTCCGCAGGCACCCTGCCGAGACACGCTTCCCACCAAGCACCCCGGGGTGCCCGGCCCCCTGCGCACCCCGCCAGGCACCACATGATGCTGGTTCCTTCCCTCCTCTGGGGAGGGCCCTGGCTTCTGCTCTGCTTCCACCGCCAGCTCTGGCTTAGAGGTGAGAGCTGGTGCTGGGCGAGCCGGGGCGGCGAGGATGGGTGTTCTCCGCTGGCTGGTGGTCTCTGCGCTCTGCACCACCGTCTGGGGTGAGTCTGTCCCCCGTGGCACTGTCCCTGCCGAGCACCCTGGGGATGGGAGTGGGGGTCACCCAGGCAGGTCTTGCTTCCCTGCTGCTGCACCGCTGGGGAAGTGATTCCTTGCTTGTTGGGTCCCCAGATTTGCAGTTTCGCCAAGACAGAGGAGAGTTGCAAGGGGTGGCGAAGGGGTGGGTGGGGGGGACGCCCCTTGAGGGCTCAGCGGGGCTGCGGGGGTGAAAATAAAGCTAAATCGAGCCAGATGGGCATTAACCTGTGCACAAGCACAAGCTGTTGCCCTGGCTTTGCTGCCTGCGAAGAGCGGGCAGGGGGGGCGGGCAGGGGAGCCAGGCAGGCTGTCACTGGCAGCAGCAGGAGGAGAGGAGACAGGGTGGGGGGTACAGACCCGTACCCCCGCAGGGTCTATGCTGGATCTATCGCTGCTCCCCCTGCCATGGGCACCACCTGTGGGTGCCCAGCCCCGGGGTGCGACAGGCACCCATGGGATGGGATGGGGCGCAGGCAGCAGGGGCTGCCAGTCCCTGCCCCCCCGGCTTTCAGGTGCAGCAGCAGGGGCAGGTCTGGTCCCAGCTGCCCGGGGCTGAGCACGGGGCAGACGCTGCTGGGTCGCTCCAGGGGAGAAGGCAGACGCTGACGGAGAGAAAAGGCCCATTCCCAGTTGCGGGTGTGTTGGCGTGGGGTTGCACAAGCTGGGAGCCCGGAGGGAGATTGGGAAGGTCACTGGGAGATGCCAGCGAGGACCAGCCAGCTCCCTGGCACCTTTCAACTATGCCTTGCCTGTCAGGGGACAGCTTGGCTGCATCCCCCCATGGCAACATCACCCAAAGCCATGGCCATGTCACCTTGGGGGTGACACTGCCTTCCACAGGGACATTATCCCAACAGCCACCTCAGCAGCTGGGGCTCCCTGGGGGTGCAACATCACTGGGCTCACTCCAGTGTAGCAGGAGGTCATGGCGCAGTGCTGACCCTGGATCTGGCCCTGGAAGGGTGTCAGTGCATCAGTGCCCTTTCCATGTGCCGCTGGTGGGCTCGGGGAGCTGCTTTTGGCCAAGCCCCCCTGCCCTGAGCAGAAGGGGCTGCAGGGAAGGGGAGCCCTGGCTTGGGCAGCCTCCTGCCCTGAGCACCCCATCCCCAGCTCGGCCATGGCGGGGGGGCAGCCCCCACTCACCCTTGCTCCTCTCTGCCTTTCAGGACAGGACTATGGGCTCTCCCGGCCACCTCCTCATTTCGGTTCCATCTACCATGTCCGAGGTAACAGGACCCCACAGCACCCTTTGCTGGGGGTGAGGGGAGCGGAGGATGCTCAGCACTGGGCAGGACCAGGCTGTCCCAGTGCCAAACTGGGGCAGCTTCCCACAGCCGAGTGCCTCCCCTTGACCTGGCACCCACGGGGACAACAGCTCTGCTGGCTGCGGGTCCGCATGCTCTGTGGGTGCTGGGGGACTCGGGGAGGGGTGCTGGGGTGCTGAGTCCTTGGGGCTGACCCATGTCGCATGCTGGGGACCTCGCAGGTGTCATTAACCTGCCCTATGCCGAGATCGAGGAGCCCTTCGAAGCCTGGTACAACCTGACGGGAAACAAGAGCCGGATCCAATATTATGGGGGTAAGCAGGTGGGCGTCCATCCGCTGTGGGCTGTGCCTGCCCTGCACGCCCCCCTGCGCAAAGGCAGGGTGCAGGCAGGACCACCGTGCCTCAGTTTCCCCTTCTCACCGGCACAGGGCAGGTGATAACCTACCAGCTGGCAGCGGTGAAGCCCTATGGGATGCGGTACAAGATCACGCCAGAGACCACCGAGAAGGAGGTGAACACCAGGAAATGCTTCCAGCTGCCCGGCTCCAAGGAGGACGTGGTCAAGGCTCAGAGCGTCTTCCCCAGCATTGATGGCTTCAAGGTGAGAAACGCCAGAGCCTGGATCCGACCCGCTGCCCGGAGCATCTTCAGGCTCTGGGTGGGGTGCTGGGCAGCTGGGGGTGCTCCTCTCCATCCCAGGGGCTGCAGGGTGCTGGGACAGGCCAGAACATGCCCCTGCACCCCAGGGCACAGGGAGGGTCACTTCCCCACCCGGATCGGGGCCGGACTCCCGACTCCTTTCCCAATCTCAGCAGCCGTGTTGGAACGTGTCGCAGCCCACATGAACACCGGGGTTTGGGGATGGCTCAGGCAAGTTGCTACACGGCAGCTCAGCTCCTGTTGGCCCCAGCCTCCGGCAGGGCTGGGGGCAGCACGTGAGCAGCAGGGACAGCAAGCTGTCACCAAGCCAGACACGTGCCCGCAGGTCGAGGGCTTGGGAACACCCAGAGCCTTTTGGAGAGGGGGTGCAGACAGGCTCCCCCCCACTATGGGTGCACATACAGCACTGTGCGCACTGGGGTGTGCCCAGGGATGGATGGGGGGGTCTGTCCTGTGTTGCACCCCAAATCCTCGCCCTGCTTTCCATCCCGTGCATGTGTGCTAACGGCCATGGAGCCACTTGATCAAGCCGGAGATCCCAGTGAGGGCTGGTGCAAGGCACTGTATGTGTGCTGGGAGCAACAGGATCCTGCAAAAGGGCTGGATGATGGGGAGCAGGGGGGGATTGTGGGGTCCCCACCCAGGTCCCCCTCTCCCTGACACGGTGTCCCCCCCAGTTCCTGCGTGAGGAGTACTACCGGGGCCGGTACTGTGCTGTGTGGCAGAACGTCACTCGCTGGGCGCAGAAGAAGAACGTCTACACCCTGTGGGTGACCAACTCCAGCTGTGGGGTGGCCCCCGTCCACTACGAGATGCGGGGCTACAACAGCCTGCTGGGCTCCCACTACGACAAGTACGAGATCGCCTACAGCGACTTCGACAACAGCTTCCCCCCCTCCGTCTTCGACATCCCCGTCAATGGTGAGCCAGGAAGGGGCCCCCCATCCTGCCCGTGGGGCTCGGGCTGATGGCATCCCCTCCTTGCTCCCCAGAGACCAAGAAGTGTGGGGTCCTGCCGGGGAGCGTGGCGGAGCACCGGGTGCTGGCAAACCCCATGGAGGATCTGGTGGGACGGCACCAGCCCTGGGCCCACGAGGTTTTCCACCACTACCGCAGGCGGCTGGGGCGGCAGTACGGCTCCACGCGGGAGCTGGAGCACAGGCAGAGCATCTTCGTGCACAACATGAGGTACAGGCAGACGAGGGGATGCCGACACCCCAGGGGTGCTCCTCGTCCCCGCGGGGTTTCACCGCTGCTGCGGTGGGAGATGGCATCGGTGCCGGCTGGTGCCATCCCCGTCGCGGTGGCAGGTTCGTGCACTCGAGGAACCGCGCCGCGCTCTCCTACACGCTGGCGCTGAACCACCTGGCCGACCGCACGCCCCAGGAGCTGGCTGCCCTGCGGGGCCGGCGCCGGAGCGGGGCTCCCAACAACGGGCAGCCCTTCCCCACCGAGCTCTACACCGGCCTCATCCTGCCTGAGAGCCTCGACTGGCGCATGTATGGTAGGTGCAGGGGCGGCGGGACGGCAGGGTGCTGCGGGATGGCGTGAGGCTGCGATGTGGAGGCTGTGAGTGCTACTCATCCCGGCCAGCGCAATGTCCCACCGAGCCACCCTGCTCTCCATCACCGTGCTGAGGAGCCCGTGGGGCTGCAAGGTCCCCTGTGGTCCCCATGTCCCTGTGGCCCCCGCTCTGCTCAGCAACTGGAAGAAAGAAGCGGGGCTTATCTGTCAAAAAGCAGCTCGGTCAGCACTTGGCCCTCATTCAGTCTGGTGCCTATGGAACACATGTAGCATCTGAAGCCACATCTGGTTTCGTCCATGTCCCCATCAGCTGGGAGGGACCCCCCCAGAGCTTGCCCCAACCCAAGGGCAGGGATCCCCCCAGTTTGCTGGTACATTTTCCCCCACCCTGATTAGCACCAAGACCTGGCTGCGCCGGCTCTGGGAGCACAGCAAGTCCCCAACTCCTGCCTTGGTTTCCCTTCCACCTGCCATCATCCCCCAGTGCCGCACCAGCCTCTCACCCCCCTGTCCCGCTGTCCCCAGGTGCTGTCACCCCTGTGAAGGACCAGGCTGTCTGCGGGTCCTGCTGGAGCTTCGCCACGACGGGTGCGATGGAGGGTGCCCTCTTCCTCAAGGTGAGAGCGGGGCTGTGCCCCGTAGGGATGGCCAGGGTGCCTGGAGGGTGCCTGTCCCCATCCCTGCAGCATGTGTCTCCCCACAGACCGGCGTGCTGACCCCCCTGTCCCAACAAGTCCTCATCGACTGCTCCTGGGGCTTCGGGAACTACGCCTGTGACGGGGGCGAGGAGTGGAGAGCCTACGAGTGGATCAAGAAACACGGTGGCATCGCCAGCACCGAGTCCTACGGCACCTACAAGGGGCAGGTGAGGGTGGCCCCGTGTCCCTGCCGGGGTCCCCCAGCTCTCAGGATGTGTGTTCTGGGACTTTAAAGCCACGATGGGGCTGCTCAGGATGGGTCAGAGGCACTAATGGGCTCTGGAGACGGGGATGTCACCTTGTCCCTGAGGCGCCAGGCACCCTGCTGTTCAAAGCACAGTCCAAAGCCAAGCCCCGGGGCTCAGCTGGGTGGTTTCATCACCACGTGCCTCAGTTTCTCTTCTTGCAAAACAGGGACAAGGCTCCTCCGCCCATGGGTGATGCCATGGGTCCCTCCATACCCTGGGGTGCAGGGATGGAGCAGGGCTTCCCTGGGACGGGGACCTGGCTGCAAAACATGGGCAACAATTCCCCAAAGGCTTCAGGTGCAGGGCCAGCTCCCGGTGCTGCATGTAGGAAATGCTGTGTCCCTGCAGCAGCCAGGAAAATGCCCCCACCGTGGTGGGCAGGGGATGACAGAGGGGTCAGAGCTGGGATGCTGCCTCAGCCTGAATCCTAGATCACTCCCTGCATTAGAGCAGAGCTGCACGGGGGCAGCGTCCTCGTGCGGGTATCTGGGGGCTCCTGATGACACAGTGTCCCCCCTCTGGGTCCCACAGAACGGCTTGTGCCACTACAACCAATCTGAGATGCTGGCCAAGATCACGGGCTATGTCAACGTCACCTCAGGCAACATCACGGCAGTCAAAGCCGCCATCTACAAGCACGGCCCTGTGGCCGTCAGCATCGACGCCTCGCACAAGACCTTCTCCTTCTACTCCAACGGCATCTACTATGAGCCCAAGTGTGGTGAGTTGGAGGACACACAGGGCACGGGAGCACCTGGGTGCCCAGGGAGATGCCAGGACACCCATGTTTCCCTCCTTGCTGTCAAGCAGCTTTGGCAGGGGTGAAGGAGGGAACCGGCCCCGCAGCCCTCCGCGGCGCTGCAGCAGCCCTGGGAGCAGGGATGCTCACGGGAGCAGGGATGCTCACGGGACAGGGATTTTCTGAACGAGCCATCTCCTGTGTTGTCCCCTGCAGCGAACAAGCCTGGAGAGCTGGACCACGCAGTGCTGGCCGTGGGCTATGGGGTCCTGCAGGGAGAGACCTACTGGCTCATCAAGAACTCCTGGTCCACATACTGGGGCAATGATGGCTACATCCTCATGGCCATGAAGGACAATAACTGTGGTGTGGCCACCGAAGCCACCTACCCCATCCTGGCCTGAGCCACCTCTCAGCTCTGCAGGGAGAGCCCTCGGTGATGCTTTCGACACGCATCCCTGGAGCAGCCCTTCAGTGTGAGCCATCACGCAGCAGGAAGCTGGGCACACAGTGGGACAGGGCCATGGGGTGCTGGACAAGGGGCAGGATGGGGACCCAGCTGTGGGCTTGCCAATAAAGACCTTGGAAAAATACTGGTTTGCTTCTACAGCAGGGACTCAGTCGCTGGCTGCCCAGCTCTGCCCCCTTTGCAGACCCCAGTGCCTGCAGCATGCAACACATCTGTCCCCTGCACAGGTCCCTGTCCCCCAGCTTGTTTTTCTTTGTCCTGTGGGACCACAGGGGCCTCCTGGTGAGGGGACCACTCCGCCTGGCAGAGCCAGCTGGCTCTTGCAGACAGTCCCAGACACCCAGGGCGAGGGGAGCGGCTTTTCCAGCCCTATCTCTCAAGGTGGAGCACAAACAACCCCAGGGACTCCTGCTGAGACAAGAAATTCCTGGTGGGGTGTTGGGGAGGGGGGAAGGCAGCCACCCTCTGCCCCACTGCCCAGGTCCCTGTTGTGGCTATGGGTGGGGATGTCACCGGCGGTGTTTGCCAGCGCCACGAGCCAGGCTCCCCTTCACCCTGTGGGGCTGCCCCCATCCAGGAAAGGCACTTTACACCATGGCCATGGCTCACCTGGGTGCTCCTCGTTCAGAATCGAGCCCTCCTGGGAGAGCAGGGTCAGCGCATGAGGATCCCGCAGATGGGGTGGGAAGGTGCCTCTGTCCTGACCCTGGTGGTCTCCTGTCTTCGCTGGTACATCCCTGGGGCAGGATGCATCTCTGCATGGGTTGGGGCGCTTTGACAGTGGTGGTGCTGGTCCCTGGGGAGGTGCTGCAGTACGGGGTGCATCAGCCCAGCCCTGCACCCAGGGGTACAGCTGAATTGGACCCGAAAGCCCGTGGCACATGCAGCCAGGCTATGCCAAGCCCTTATCGGCTTTGTTTTGGGCTCAGGCAGCCCCACAGGCGCTCGCTGTCACCTTGGGCTGGGGGCCAGCTGGACGCGCAGCAAGTGGGAGGGGTGAAGGCCACTCTGCTGCAGTGACACCGCTGCTGTCCTCACAGGGTCCGTTTTTCCATGTCACTCCTGACATTTCATCTGCATCTTTCCCCTTTTTCCAATTAACCCCCCCCCCCAATTGCATCCTTACCCCTGGTGGTGTATGCAGAAGGATGCAGGGATGCCAACGGGCCCCATCTCCCCACCACTGCCCAGCGCTGCCTTTGGTGAGACACCTTGGCTCCTGTTCCAGGAGGGCAGGGAGCACCCAGAGGGGCTCTGGGGTGCCTGGCAGGGTCCCATTGCCTTGGGTTGCTGCCGATGCTCCCCCTGCTCGCAGCACACTGATTGCAGCAAAGCCTGGCTGCAAACTGCCATGCAGGATGGGTGGGAGCAAAGGGACCCCAGCACCAAGCCCCCGATCCCTGGGGCACCCACCCTTGCCCCAGGGGATGGCCATGCCATGGGGTCCCACAGGGGTCTGGGTCCCATCCTGCTCCCCCTGCCCCAAACCCTGCAAGCACACAGCATCAGCACCCACCCTAGTATGGGTGAGAAAGACACCCATGGGTGCCCATGGGGGGGCAATGTAAAGCCACACCTCCTCCTTGGTCTAGCCCCAGCCAAGGGAAGGACGGGGCTCTGCCTGTTGGCTGCCTGCAGCTCTTTGCCCACCCACCAGCCATATTTAAGCCACCCATGGGTGCAGGGCTGGAGTGCGCAGGATGGAGGGGCTGGGGTGGCTGCTGGTGCTGGGGGCCGCCACGATGCTGGGTAAGCACCCACCTTGGCCAAGCTCGGAGGGGGGGAACACACCGAGGCCGTGCCCCCGTCACAGGGGGATGCCATTGTGCCCCTTAGCCTGGGCACTGTGGTGGTCCTGGGCTGCTGTGGGGTCCTGGCCTTGGGATGGGGCTGCCCTGTCCCTATCCCTGTGCCTGGAGTAGTGCAGGGACAGTGGGCACACTCTGCGTGTGCCATATGGGGGTGCATACAGTTGCCCCTCATGTCCTGGGGTGTGCATGGGGGCTTGGGGTGCCCCTGAGCTGGCTGCACCCCAAGGAGAGTGGGGGGTGGTGGTGGGGGTGGCTCTGGATTGGCCAGAGAGCTGGTGGAGAAGCAGGGAGCCCTGGCTTGCAGACCCCTGTTCTCTGCACTGCCCAGGCAGGTGGGAGCCTTCCCAGCACTGCCACCAGCACGTGCTCCCCTGGGGCTGTCCCCCTCTCCGGGGGGACAATGAGCCAGGGACCAGCACTGCTGCCAGCCCCTGCCATGGAGAGCTGGGTAATCAGCAGTGTAAAGGGGTTCGGGGTTTGTTTCTGTTTTTCTTCTAGAAGCAGAGTGCAGAGCTTCTCTGGAGACACCCACGTTTGGGGACATCTACCATGTCACAGGTAGGGCTTGGGGACAGGGCACCCCACTGGGATGGTGCCATCGCTGCCATGCTGCCCGAGGGGGTCCCTCGGGCACCTCCAGCCACCAGCTCCCATGTGACGTGCCCAAGCCGAGGAGGCTCCAATTCCCCCACGAAACCCAGGGGCTGGGGTGCATCGCTGCCGTTGGGTGCTGCCGGTGGTGGCCAGGGGTGGAGGAGGGGGGTGATGCTGTGGGGCTCTGGGGTGCTCCCTGCCCACCCTGTGCTCCCCTCTCAGCCACAGGCTCGGGGCAGGGGGATGGGGGATGTCCCCGGGGATCAGCCCCCCGCAGCCCCCCGAGCCCGGCCCCTCTGTGTCCGCAGGAGTCATCAGCCTGCCTTACGCAGAGATCAGGGAGCCCTTCGAAGCCTGGTACAACCTCACTGGTGGGAAAAGCCGCATCGAGTACTATGGCGGTGGGTGCAGAAAGGGGTCCGTCCCCTCCATCCCTCACCCTCCTCCTGCCCCAGGACGCTCCTGTGCCCTGGGAAAGCCCTGGCAGCCATCACCACACCAGGACCCGGGGGCTTGGCTTGACCTTAACGCTGTCCTCATCCCCAGGCCAAGTGGTCACCTACCAGTTTGGCTCCATCGAGCCCTTCGGGGCCAGCTTCAAGGTGACGCCTGAGACAACGGAGACAGAGGTCAACGTCCGCAAGTGCTTCCGCATCAATGGCACCAACAGGGACCTTATCGCCCCGCAGAGTGTCTTCCCCAGCCTGGACAACTTCAAGGTGAGCCCCGGGCACAGTCCTCCAAAATGCAGGATGGGGCAGGGGAGGGGACAAGGGACACCCCCATAGGTACAGGGCGTTTGATGGCTACCTCTCTACAAGGGCGGAGCAGCCTTCCCTGGCTGGGTATGGGTAAATACAAGGCTGGATGAGGCCAGGGGTGATGGAGATGGAGGGGTTACATCCAGGGTGGCATCACGCAGGATGGGGTGCCATCACTGTGGGGTGCCCCAGCTCACTGGGGGCATGGTGCCGGTGTGGCACCCTGGTCCCTGACGCATGCGCTGTGCCCAGCGGGTGCGGGAGGAGCGCTTCCGTGGGCAGCACTGCGCCGTCTGGCAGAACGTTTCCTACTGGGGTCACAAGAAGAACGTCTACACGCTGCGGGTGGGCAGCTCTGCCCACGGCCCTGTGCCCCTGCACTACGAGGTGCACGGCTTCAACAGCCTCCTGGGCTCCCACTATGACAAGTACGAGATCGACTACTCCTCCTTCAGCCACCGCTTCCCTCCCAGCGTCTTCCATCTCCCCGAGGGTGAGTGTCCCCAGCCACCGTGCCGCCCAGCCGGTGGCTAGTGTGGCCACCAAAATGCAGCACCCCTTCCACCGTTTGTTTTTGGTTTGTGTTTTTTTGGTTTTGGTTTGTTTTTTTTTTTTTTATAAGACTGATAATTTGGGTGAATTGCTTTGCTTGGGAAAACAGCAGGGGAGGAATTTAATTAATGTCGATAGCTGGGGTGATGCAGGTGCTTTCCTGCTGTTGGCTCCCCCGTGCCAGAGCGCAGGGTTCTGGGTGGGATGGCGGGTGCTCGGGAGCGGCTCTGGAAGTGTGGATGCAGATCACCCCCGCACCCATGTGTCTGTACGGGATGGGCAGCCCCAGTGGTTTTGGGGGTGACCACGCTGTGCACCACGGCTGGGGGGCTGGGAGGGACTGTCCCTGCTCAGGAGGTGTCCGTGTCTCATGGCAGGGGTGCAGTGCAAGCAGTGGCCCACAGCCAGCCCCGAGCACCGCATCATGGCCAACCCCATGCAGGAGTTTGTGGGGAGGGCACCAGAGATGGACCATGTCCACCACCACCTCTTCCACCACTACAAGGAGCGGTTCGGGAAGAGCTACAACAGCGAGGAGGAGCACGAGCATCGCAAGCGCACCTTCATCCATAACATGCGGTACAGGATGCCAGGGGGACAGGCTGGGGGGTGCTCAGGGTTGGGGTGGCCAGCGTGGTCCCTCGCTCCCCTCTCGCAGCAAGTCTGCTCTGCTGCAGGTTCGTGCACTCGAGGAACCGCGCCGCGCTCTCCTACACGCTGGCGCTGAACCACCTGGCCGACCGCACGCCCCAGGAGCTGGCTGCCCTGCGGGGCCGGCGCCGGAGCGGGGCTCCCAACAACGGGCAGCCCTTCCCCACCGAGCTCTACGCCGGCCTCATCCTGCCCGAGAGCCTCGACTGGCGGCTGTATGGTGAGGAGGGAGCTGGTACCACCAGTGTGCAGGCCTGGAGTGTGCACGGGGGTCAGCTGTGCATGCCAGGGTTTGCGGAGGGACAGGTAGCATCCTTCACTGCTCTGCTAAATGTGTGCCCGTCCCGCTGTCCCCAGGTGCTGTCACCCCTGTGAAGGACCAGGCTGTCTGCGGGTCCTGCTGGAGCTTCGCCACGACGGGCGCGATGGAGGGTGCCCTCTTCCTCAAGGTGAGAGCGGGGCTGTGCCCCGTAGGGATGGCCAGGGTGCCTGGAGGGTGCCTGTCCCCATCCCTGCAGCATGTGTCTCCCCACAGACCGGCGTGCTGACCCCCCTGTCCCAACAAGTCCTCATCGACTGCTCCTGGGGCTTCGGGAACTACGCCTGCGACGGGGGCGAGGAGTGGAGAGCCTACGAGTGGATCATGAAGCACGGTGGCATCGCCAGCACCGAGTCCTACGGGCCCTACCTGGGGCAGGTGAGGGTGGCAGTGTTGCTTGGGGGGTGCAGCGCTACCCCTTCCCCAATCCTTCCCCCCAGGCGCTCCCAAATCAGCCATCAAGCCTCCGGCAGTGGATGGAGGCTCTACTTTGATTTATGGATGCTCCATCTGAGCTGACCCTCTCCCTCCTTCCCCCTGGCTGGGGTGGGTCAGACCCCCCCACTTGCCCTGCTGACACCCCCGCCTCCCCCCCCTAGAATGGCTACTGCCACTGCAACCAGTCGGAGCTGCTGGGCCAACTCACCGGCTACGCCAGCGTGGAGCCGGGCAGTGCCACCGCGCTGAAGGCTGCATTGGTCAAGCACGGCCCCGTGGCCGTCAACATCGACGCCTCGCACAAGTCCTTCACCTTCTACGCCAACGGTGTCTACGAGGAGCCCCGCTGTGGTGAGTCCAGCCAACCCAGGGGGCTCTGTGTCCCACTCATGGGAGCTGGGATAGGCAAAAATATTTGCCGGGTGGTAGTTACCTCCCCGCTGAGCTCTGAGCCAGGGGATATGGGGCCACTCGCTGCATCAGGAACGAGCTCCAGCTCCAAGGGATGGGGAATAAGATGGCTCTGTTTTCTTCTCTCCTCCTGGCCAGGAAATGAGACATCGGCGCTGGACCACGCAGTGCTGGCCGTGGGCTACGGGGTCCTGCAAGGCAAGAGCTACTGGCTCATCAAGAACTCCTGGTCCACATACTGGGGCAACGATGGCTATGTCCTCATGGCCATGAAGGACAATAACTGCGGTGTGGCCACTGCCGCCTCCTTCCCCATCCTGGCCTGATGAGACACGGCCCCACATGTGCCCTGTCCCCTCTGTGTCCCCTTGGGCAGCTCCAGCTGGATGGGGGCTGGCAGAGGGATGAGGGGCCCTGGGAGGTGTTTGCAGGGCTGAAGGGGGCAGCTCGGACAGGAGGTCGGAGGATGCTCTCAACCCCCTGGAGAGATATTTTACCATTTTGGCCATAAAAGCCTGTAGAAGTGATCCTGTCTGTCATGCTCAGGTGTCTTCCACCAGCCTTAGCCCCCCCCACCGCCAGCCACAGCCCTTGCCATGGCTGCCTTCTGCAGCCCTCTGTGGGATGAGTTTCACCCAATGCTCAGCCCAGCCTCACCCGTTTGGGTTGTGTGCCCTAACACCAGTTTTCAGTGCCACCCCCAGAAGTGCCAGCACCCCCTGCCCCAGCAGGGAGCCTGAATCCACTCTCAGAGGCTGGGCTGGGCTCAGAGCCCTCCTGTGCCCAACTGCACCACCCCATCCCTGCTGCCGGCATCACACAGGGAAGCAGGGAGCTGCCCCCCACCAGGGCAGCCCCCAGCACCCAGTGTCTCTTGGCACACCTGGATCCTTGGCTCAGCCTCTCCCCAGGCTCCTGCGTGGGCCAGGGCTTGGTGACTCAGTTTCCCCACGCATCTGGGGGGAAAAGCAGAGCTTCTGAGGGTTTCCCTCCCGAGCCCTTGGGATGGAGGGAGCCCAAAGGAGACCCAGCTCATTCCATCCAGGACACATCAGGGGGGCTTCTCCAACCTCCTGGGGAGCAGCTGGGCTTGGAGCTGCCACCCCAGAGCTGTTGTGCTCCTTTTGTCTCCACTTGCTCCAGTGCTTTACCCCAAAACCTGCATGGCCATGGGGCAGCCTGACCAAGAGCTGAGGGGCTAACGAGGCTAGTGCTGCTCTTGGGGTGTCCAGGCTGGGTATCAGGGTAGTGTGAAGGCTCATTTCTGGGGGTCTGATCACATCCACCCTGGCAGGCAGCCCAGAGCCCCTAGGTGAGAGCTGCTGGCACCACCAGGCTCTGCCTTCCCAATTTAAGAGCCCAATTAGCAGCCAGGCAGCTGCAAGGGGAGCCTACAAAAGGGGTATAAGCCTGGCTTGTATCAGCATGTGCACAGGCTGCATCTTCCCCCGGAATGGGCTTCTGGTGGTTGAGAAGTGACATCCCCCCATGGCTCCATGGCTACACCCTTTTTTTTAATAGCAAACAGCCAGGGTCAGCCACCGCGCTTCCTCACTGCAAGCACCGGCCGGCAGCACCCAGGGAGCAGCGCTTCCTTCCAGGCGATGTGATTGCTCCCAATTGAGGGTGGCAGGTCATAATATTTTCTTGTTTTCTTTCACTTGTTCACCTGCTTATTTTACAATTTGCTGCACTGATTTCTGAAGTGGTCTTTAATCATTCTCAGCAGGGGTGCTGACTCGAATTCGTGTCTGGGAGAGAAATGATCACTGCACAGGAATAATGTGGTTTATTCTGTGGGAGTCCAGGTCTCCAGATCTTTGATTCTCTTGACTGCAGTCGATAAAACATGCTTTGACTTTCAGGGAACCGTGACTTTCAGGCTCCCTTTGGATAGGTGATGTTCTGAATTTGCTGCTGAACACGCAGGTGGCTTTGAGAGCTGGAGGCTTTGCACCCCCCGGAAGCATTTAGCAGGAAGCCTGAAATTTTGCATTTGTGGCATTAGGGATAGCAGTTCTGAGCGTGGGTAGTTAAGGATGGCTGGGAACTTAAAAAAAGATCCATTTATTATATTTGAAAAAGGAGAAAATGAGAAAGGACATACCTGAAGAGACGTTTGATGTCTCCATGCTGTTTCCAGAGCCAGCCTCGGCTTCTGGCTCCCAGCCCGGGTGAGCTGCAACCTCCAGACTCCCCTCGACAACTGAACCTCAGAGCTGCTCCAGGTTTTGCAGAGCGTAGCAAAGAACAGCCACTCTGAGTCCTGCTTTTTATTGAAAGCACAGCTGGCCCAAAGGTATGCATTTAAGGCTTCCTTCAGAAAAGGCACATTGCCTGCATACCCTGCATCTCTAGCTTGCCAGCTTATGCAGGCAGCTCCCCAAATGTGATGCCTTGATGGTGAAATATCAGCTGAGGCTGGTGCTTTATGGGGAGCGAGCACTGCCTGGAGAGTGAAAGCTGAGAGGATTTGGCATCTACCTCCCATATGCCCCCTTGAGAATCCCATCTTCTTGGCCTGCAGGGTGAAGCAGTTCCAGGTGTCTCCTAGGTCAGCTTCATGCAGAACACACAGGACCAGAAGTAGTCCTTGGTATTTCTGAGAGTCCTCTGCCACCTTCAGGGTCTCCTCCTTGTTCAGCTGCTCCTTCTTGGCATCTGCCAGCCAAGTGTTTGGTGCCCAGGTGCTTGAACTGGGCATGGGAACGTCTGCCTGCAAGCTGATCCCTCTAGAGGCTGTCCAAGCTGATGGTGGCTTCCATGCTGGAGGTGGGAGTCCGTCTGGCACCCTTGCAGGCTTTCCTGAGCCTCCAACAGCTCCTTTGTCCTGCCTGATGCTCTCCTGATGCTTCTTTAAGAATTCATCCGTGAAGATGCTCACCAAGTGGTCATCACCTCCCAGGGGAGTGTCCCTAACTGCGGCTTTTACCTCAACAACCTCCCTGTCTACAGTGAAGATGCTGATAGCCCTCAAGGTGCATGTTAAAGCTGAGGACATCGTGCTCTCCATCAGGGCGATGGAGGCCGTAGGCCAGGGCTGCTGACATCTCCTCGAAGCCCCTCAGCACAGCAATGACGGCAATAACCCCGGCACCTTTGGTGGCCCGTTCTGGGAGCTGCCGGGACAAGCTGGCACAGGGATGATCGTTTCTCCTGGCTGCCCCCCATCAACCCTGGGACGGCAGTGGGAACCTTGGGGCCATCCCAGCCCCACGCTGAGCTCTGACCCACCCGCTCTCGCAGAGCTCAGCGCCGGCCAGGACACGGGATGCAAGCTGAGGCAGAGCACGCCGCCACAAACGGCTCCCGAGAGGTGTTTTGTTTGCAGTGAAACGGCCTTTCTGTGGGTGAGAGCATCCAGATCTGCGGGATCAATCTGTCCACACATCCAGAAATTCAGGGTGGGCTGAGTTTGCCAAGCTAAATTATTCTCCGAGGAAGGGCGGCTGGGATTTCAGCTGGGTTTGGTTTCTCGCCCTGCCCTCGGCTGTCCTGGATACTGCGCTTCCCTCCGGAGGCAGCTGCGCTCCAGCGCAGACCTCTGTGCAGCAATGCCAGGTGGCCAGAAAATGTGCTCCAGCCCAAAAGCTGGCTGCCTTTCAGTGCTGGATGAATTATCTGTGAAAACCTCTTACGGCTCGCACAAAACAAGGTAATTATTCAGAAAGCAGGGGACATGGAGAGAGCCAGAATATGAAAATATTATCTGTTAGTGATTTACAGAGAACCACAGACGGTGTTAAAGAACAGCAGCTGAATCAAACTTGCTTTGGCAACTTCTTGGCTCCCAAATGCTCCAGACAACCCAGGGTGGGGTGGGGGGGCTGATCATGAGCTCATAACAACACTCCTGCACCCTGGGGAAGGGGCCTCTGGGGGTCTGGGTCTCCAGAGCTGGGTCAGGATGGAGCTGGGTGACTCATGGAGGGAAAGGACACGTGTTACAGAGCTCTGAGGTTTTAGGATGGCAAACATAATGATTCAGGGGGAGGCCACCTCACTTTTGCTATCTAATGCAGCACCTGGAGCTTTTTTGGGGTACAAAGGGTTGCATCCAGTGTGATCTGAAGTCTTTCAGGCTCTGCAAAGCTAGAAACTGCTTTACTGCTAACGAGGCTATCCTGGAAAATCACCGAGGCAGTGGCTTTCTAAACGTTTCTTATTACACTTCCTTCAGTAGCAGCTTTACAAATGCTCTTCCTTAGCCAAATCTTTTTCCCTTGGCGGCCGTGACTGCTCTGGCAGGTTTGTTGTTCACGCTCTGAAACGAAATTGTTCCTTTTCCTTCAGCTCGAGATAATGGCAACCCGCCCCCCCCCGCCCCACCCCCGACTTTGAGGTTTTATTTCTTGCAAGAGATCGCTCGTGGTGTTTACATTTTCCAGGTGCGCTGTCAAACCCCAGAAAGCTGGGCAACCCCAGTCCTCCACCTCTGCCTGATTTCCCCAAGAACCTCTCCTCGGAGCACAGCAGCTCCTGAGCTGCGAGGAGGGTTTTGTTTAAAGCCATCCACCGCCTCTGCCAAGCTCTGCCTTCTGCTTTCACCGACTGATATTTCCCAATCACAATCTAGCATCCAGCACAATGCAACAAATTTCATGAAATTAAGTATTTCTCCTACAGACAGCATATTTGCCCGGTGATTATAACTAGTCCCCGAGGTAGCCAAGCACAGCAGAATTTCAGTTTAATATGCACACCCACGCAGCCTTACTAAAAACCCAAGACACTCCCCCGGTCCTTCTTGGGAAAGGCTGAGCACTGCAGTGAGCATCTCGTATTTCAGCTTCACCACTTGCACAAGCTAGGACTGGGAATACTCTGTCATCTGGTGTTAAAAAAAAAAAAAAAAGTGGGGAAAGAAGTTTCCCAAAGATTTCAAGGGATCTCTTATGGTCTTACAGAGAGAAAGGTGCAAGAACACAGGAATGTCAGGCAATTCAGACACAAAAGGAACCAGATCACACTGCTAGGGCTTTATTAACACAACCGAGTAGTTACTGCCTTTTGTTCACTCAATCTTGAATCTACAGAGTGAACTTTTAACTCCAAGAAGCTTTAATTCCCTGCTTTGTTTGGGCAGGCAGCATATATGTGAGCTCACAGCAGCTGTTCTGTGTCACATTGTAAAAAAGTTATGACTACTTGATTTTAAAAAAATGAGCACTGTGTGTGCGGTGGATGATCTGTCTGTGCTGCAGCAACTGGGGTCCCGCCTCGTACCTGAAACAAAACAGGGGCAAATGTTCCCAGTGTCTGGAGCAGCAAGCTCCAGCATCCAAGCTGTGGTGTAAACACAGCACTGACCCTGCCCCAAACCACAGGCAGACCCACCCATGCAAATCACGGCCCTGGCTGTGCCTGGGGCTTGCAGATGAACAGCTGCCCTAGCAGCGGGCCAGGAGTCAGAGCGAAGGGGGAAACAAGTTCACGTGAAGGTTTTCCTTTTGCTGCAGACATTACCTCCTACCTCATTCTTCCTTCCTTTTCCTGCAATTCTCTTTCCCTCAACCTTTCAGGTGCAGTTTTCCCTCTGCCCCTACCCTTCCTCTGTCTCCAGCCCTTGTGACTCTGCTTCCCCTCAGCTCCACTCTCAAGGTAGAGACACCTCCTCCTCCCCACAGTCTTCTGCTACCTCCCTTCCTCCAGGCCTGACCCTCCTTCACCCACCTCCACAGAGGCCTGCCCCTCCCTGGAGCAGCTCCCCAGCCCTGCCGGGTCCCCTCTCCCTGCCCCCAGCCTCCCCCGGGCCAGCACATCCCCTCAACCTACTCGCCCCTAACACACACCAGCTACTCCCCTGCCTTTCACCTTGCCCTGGCCAGGCTCTGCCCCTTCCCCCGGCCTTAGCCTGGCTCAACCCAGCCCAGCTCAACCCCTTCCCTTGACCCTGGCCCGGCCCAGCCCAGCCCCTTCCCTCGGCTCTGACCCGGCCCCGCTCAGCTCAACTCAGCCCCCGGCGCGGCCCTGCCCCTTCCCTCGGCCCAGGCTTGGCCCTGGCCCAGCTCAGCTCAGTCCCTTCCCTCGGCCCTGGCCTGGCCTGGCCTGACCCAGCCCAGCCCCTTCCCCCGGCTCTGGCTCGGCCTAGCTCAGCCCCCCGGCCCGCCCCAGCCCCTTGCCCCCGGCCCAGCTCTGCTCAGCTCAGCCCCCGGCCCAGCCCCACTTCCGGGTCCTCTCCCGCAAGGCCTTGTGGGCCAGCCCCCCCCCACGCCCTTTCCCCACGCCCCACGCGCGATCTCGCGCGACCTCCGCAGCGCCGCGCGCCCCCGGGACGTCACGGGGGCGAGGGGGGGCGGGGCGGGCGGTTGCATTACGGCGGCGCGCGCAGCGCTCCCCGCCTGACGTTACCGCTTCCCCTTCCCCACCGCCCGCGGAGGGACAGGGCGGGGGAGGAGGCGGGTCCGCTCCGCCCTCTTCCCAGGATTGACGGGCCCTTGACCAATGAGAAGCGGCGGATGCGCGAGTGATGCGGCGGGTGGCCAATGGCGAGGGCGAAGCGGCGGGAGCGGGCGGGGTCGGCCGGGCGGGGCGGGCTGGGCCGCGCCACGCCTGTCAGCGGGGCGGCGGGATGGCGGCGCTGTACGCCTGCACCAAGTGCCACCAGCGCTTCCCCTTCGAGGCGCTCAGCCAGGGCCAGCAGCTCTGCAAGGTCCGGGGCGGCCGGCGGGAGCCCCTGGGGGACGGGGTCGGGAGGGGCTGTCTGTGAGGGAGCTGGGGGGTGGGTGAGGGGGCAGTGTGTGTGAGGGAGGGTGGGCAGGGGGTGCTGTGAAGGGGTCTGGGGGGCTGTTTATAGGGAGGCTCTGGGGGCGTCTAGGGAGGCTGGGGCCCTGGGGGGGCTGTTTAAGGCCTGAGGGAACGGGGTAGGCGGGTGGGGGCTCTGTGTGTGGGGCCAGTGGCAGCCTGGGGGGCTGTTGGGGGGTGCGATATTGAGGGGCTGCTTGGGGGAGTTGTTTTTCAGGGGAACCCAGGGGCGCTGAAGGCTGTTTGGGGGTGCTGGGGGCGTTTGGAGGGTGCTGGAAAGGGAGGCAGCTGGAGGGAGATGGGTGCTGTCCATGAGGGAAGGCCTGGGGGCAACTGAAGGGCTGCTGGTGAGGGGGGCTGTTAGCAAGGGGGGAGGCCGGGGGCATTCGGGGGGCCCTGGGGTGTTTGGGAGGGGTCTGAGGACATTTGGGGGAGGCCTTAGGATATCCTGCAGGCGAGAGGTGTGTTTTGGGGGACACTCCGGGTGGGTGCGGCATTTTGGGTGGGGAAGGAGGAGATCAGGGATGAGAGAGGGAATGAGGGGCAGGCAATGGAGTAGCCTGAGATTGCTGAGGCAGGTGGGGCGAAGCAGGTGAGTGTAGGGGAAGCTCTGAGGCGTGGGGTGAGAGGAGAGCCGGGCTGGAGGCACTCTAGCCACGGGAAACTTGTGGAGGGCAGAGGTATGAATAACTGGCAGAACTCTCAGTTCCTGTCCTGAGAGGTGAGGCCAACCACCGTGACCTTTGTCTGTGGGCGTTGGGCACAAATAAGCCCTTGTTACAAATCTCATTTTACTTCTGGCTCACCTGTGACACATGCCATTCCTGTCACCCTTCCTCTGTTCTCAGCCCTTGTAAGAGCAGCGTGACTGCACAGGGAGGAAATGTTTTGAGTTTGACGGATGTGTGTGTCTGGGATTTTGGGAAACAGTGTGCGGGAGAAGCACTTGCATCTCACTGAATGCTTCTGTGGTTGCAGGAGTGCCGGATTGCACATCCCATTGTTAAATGCACTTACTGCAGGACTGAATTCCAACAGGAAAGGTAAATGCTTGCTGAACGGGGGAAACCTGTGTTTTCTTCAGAACGGATGCACCCAGGGAACCATAATGTTTTCACACCTTCGATGACTGATCCTTAACCTGTAGATTGTTACTGTGGGAGACTTGGGAGACCTTTGGCCTTCTTCAAAGAACTGCTGGGCAAGGTGGTGTGCCTCTGCACTGTCCTTAGATTTGCACCTTTTGCCTGGTTTTTAGTTTTAGTCAGTACTCAGATGCATTCTCCAGTGAAGGATCTGGGTGCATCTTCCCACGACTTCTCCTCTTATCTGATATCTGGTGTCCAAAAATTATTTCCTAACGTGTTTCCTTTAGCTGTGCTTTTGCCTTTATTGCATTTTTGTGAGTTAGGTAGCTTACAGAGGAAGGAGTGATAAACCCAGAAGCTACATGTAGCCATTGTGTGAGGTGTTCTTACCTGTGTTTGTTGGACAAATACACCTCTGTCCTGACCTGCCCTAACCTCGTCATCCAGAGCAAACCTCCTCCAGAACTGAGGATGTCACCTGTGCTGAATCATGCCTGCTGCCAATTAGCCGGTGATCAGGCTCTTATATTTGTAAGGACAAAAAACTGGTGTCATCTGGGGATGCCTTAATTAAAAGATACCTCCTAGTGATACCACTTTTTGGCAAATTATCCTCAACCAGATGGGGATAGGAAATTCACTTTGATATCTGAGTCCCTAGTGAAGATGAATACAGCCTTACCACTAGAGACGGAGCTTAGGGGAGACTGGGATGCTAACCACAGAGGTTTAATTTTCTTTGGGGAAGTGTTAATAGAATGATCTGTCCTTCTTCTTAACAGCAAAACCAACACAATATGCAAGAAGTGTGCTCAGAATGTGAAGCTCTATGGCACAGTAAGTGAGCGGGGCTTGTTCTCACCAGCCTCTTTTCCTTTCATCTTTCTTGTCTTTATACTGCTGAATCCCAGAGCAGTTTATGGACTGGCTCTGTTGTAATAGCATGACTGATCAACAATACACGGGTCCCTCAAGCGTGAAGCTTTTACTTTTTCACTTCTTTTAGTACAGAAAAAAGCAGCTCTGCATCATTTGAGGCCAGGAAACGAACTATTCGATACCCAGCAGAAGCAAGAGCATGCTTACACAAACTGTGATAGCTGCAGGAGGTAGCAACAAATCTTTTTTCCCTGCTTGTCTGAAATCTGACAAAGAGATTTGGACTGTTTCTATTTTGGTGTTACACATTTTTCTAAAGATTTCATAACATTTGATAAATGGTCAGGGTGCCATGGCTAAACACACCTAGCTGGAGACCAGGGGTCCAAATGTAGTTATGTCTCCTCGATCAGCATTATACTTAGCTTGGGACGAGGAAACACAAGTTTTGAAGTGATGGGGAGAAGGGGAAAGAACAATGTATTAATGCAATTAGAAGGCACTGCTGTATCAGTTGTTCTTGTTTCTTAAAGCCAAAACCCTGCCAGTACTGCAACATTATAGCAGCATTTATTGGAAACAAGTGCCAACGTTGCACAAACTCTGAAAAGAAGTATGGACCTCCACACTCGTGCGAGCAGTGCAAGCAGCAGTGTGCGTTTGACCGGAAGGATGATAGAAAGAAGGTCAGTGTCTCTGTAAAAGGAGGCTGAAAGGTAAAAGGGCTGATCACAGTGATTGTCTGTCCGTCTACTTGACACATTCTCTAGTGTTTCGAAAGGGGATGTCTCTTGGTTGTAAAGCATTTTTCTGGAGCTGAGTTTTGCCGTGGGAGCTTTGTTTTGGATCTGTTTAATCTTTGAGCCCTTCTTCTCCTTTGCCAGATCTACTGAGAAAGGTCTCTTGAACTTGGCCTAAGGACAGGTGGGCTATCAAAGGAGAAGGGGCCTCTGAGTGAAATGTGAGGTGCCTGCTTGAGGAGAGGGATGGGGAACGGTATTCCAGCAGGAGGAGCTGGAAGTGTCATACCTCCACCGGGAAACCCATTCCATGGCTTCTGCACACCCTTTGCTGTAGGTGCTCCCCTTAGGAGGTGTGTATTTCTAAGGCCTGATTCCTGCAGGCTATAAACATCTATTGTTTGTTTGGGATGCTGCACTGATAATCCCTGTCCTCCTGCTGATCCTCCTCCAGCAGAGACCCTTGCTGTTTTGGTCGCCAGCAACTACCCTGTCACATACCACTCCTTGGCATTGCTTTGACAGAAATCCCACTAGAGTTAGCCTGTCTGGGTGAATGGGTGCTGTAAGACTGTCTGTAAGAAGCTTGGCAAGAGACTGTAGTTACAATAGATAAGCTGCTATTAATGAGCAGTGTCTGCATTGTACCAGCCATGCCAGATGCACTTCTTACCCCTTCCAGGCACTGAAGGGATCCTTTTTTTAGTTGCTGCTTGTTCGTGTGTGATCTTAAGCCTAAAGGTGCTTCTTGACTTCTCTGGTTTGTGGGCAGGAAGCAAGACCAAAACTTCTCCCCCTCTCTTTCTCTCTCACCTTCCAGGTGGATGGAAAGCTGCTATGCTGGTTATGCACGCTGTCCTATAAGCGGGTCCTACAGAAGACCAAAGAGCAGTGCAAACACCTGAGCAGCTCTTCCCGGGCAAGCCTGCAAGAGAAGGAGCAGTACAGCAGACTCAGCAGTGGCAGCCACTATAACAGGTAACCTGCATGGGCCTTTTTGTTCTGCAGGGTGAGCTTGCCTCTGGGGCGAGCATCTCGTTAGCTGTGCTTCCTAAAGTAACTGGGAGAAGTGCCTGGGGGCTTGGTACCTTGATAATGGGGTTTGGCAGTTGTCTGTTGATCAGGAGAAATGTGGCTGAGTCAGGCTTTGCTAGTTTGCAAGCCCCACTGTGCTGCAGTAGACTTGTAGTCCGACAGTGCTTCTTAGAGATTCAACTTACTGAACTTGTACCCAATTAATGCTAAATTGCATTTGTAAAATTCAATGATTGAAATGTAGATTTTAAGCATGAGTTCTTCACCTACATACTAATCTGACTGATGCATTGTTTTCTGTTTATTTTTAGTCTCCAGTTACTCTTCAAGGAATTAATTTTTTTATCATTCTTGTGCTAGGAAATATTGGTTTAATTGGGTTCAAAGTAGGTGGGAATATTTATCTGCTTCTCTGTCTTAGATTGCAAGTCATTCAGGTTCTAGCATACAATTTCCTTGTTTTTCTAGCCAGAAAACCTTATCCACCTCTTCTATTCAGAATGAAATCCCAAAGAAGAAAGCCAAGTTTGATGCCATATCTGCCAATGGTGACAGGTGAGCCTGTTACATGGGGAAATTGTGGGTGGGCGCTCTTGTTTGCTAAGTTTCATATAAGACATGGTTCTCTGTGAAAAGCAGGAAGCTCTTATGCTAGAGCAGGCATTTTGGGCTTTGGTACAACATTAGCAGCTTTCCAGAACCTGGCAGGCCAGTGTTACTTGGCATTTAGACACAGGTTTGAAGAGGAAAAGAACACCTAGCGCCTGGACCTGCTAGCATAGAAACTGCGTGTTGGCTGAGTTCCCCAACAGTCAGAAAAACTGCAGCCAGATCAGCTTTATCCTCTCTCTGCAGTTACGGGGAGAAGGGGGGCTGCTGGCTGCACTGTAGAGTTGGGGTCTGCAGGTTTTGTGCTTTCGGGGCTATCAGATTGATCTGCAGGGAGACAGCCTCAGAGGAGAGGATCAAGACCCACCTTCCATTTCCCCTCCTGCCTTCTGGGGGAGGGATAAGCAATCAAACAGCTTTTCTTGGAAGCATTTGATCCCATTCTGCTGTCACAGTTTGTGCTGGATTATGTTGACACCAGCTGCATGCACAGCAGAATGGGAGTCACTAGCAGAAGCAGGTGATTGAGATGGATTTTTATTTTTTATGGTCTTATACATGCATATTTTCATTCCTGCCTTTCCTCTCTGATTCTCAGCGTTCCTTCCTCTCCCGAGATGCTTTGTCCCCCTATCCAGAGTGCCCCGTCCACGTTGGCGCAGTGGGCTGCTTCCCAACAGAGTCTCGGTGCCCACCATTGTCCTGTTTCTCAAGGCACTGACATCCTGAAGTGAGATCACCTGTTGTTTTCTCCCTGTTGCCCTCCCTCCCTGGGAACTGCTTCATACATGGAAAATGTCCCTCTCAATGGATCTCTTTCCAAACAGCAGTGAATTGGCAGCATGGACCACAGCATAGGCTCGTTAGTGCCAAAGGGTCTGTTAAAGCCACTGGTAATTAATTAATTGCTACCTGTCTTAAATGTATTGTCTTTGAGACCACAAATCACATCCCTCCTATAGATAATACTGACACCTTGTCAGTGTTTGTTAATTCATGAATTGCTATGATGGGAAATAGAACTTAAGTAATTTTGTAGGGCGGTGGTTCCCAGAGTGGTCTACAAGACCGCTTGTCATCTGAACAGTGGTTTTGGTTAAAAGTTGGGAAAATATAAAGATTAACTGTGGCTTGGGAACCACGGCTGAGCATGGAGTGGTCAGAGAATTCATCTGGCTGCCTTCAGTGCTGGTGGAGCCAGAGGAGAGACTGGAGAAAGGTCCCTGGTAGAACTGGTGCAGCCCATCAGTATTGCTGCAGCTTTAACGAGGCTCCTGCGCTCCACTGATGCCACTCTCCAGGACAGCACCAGGTATTTTTTATTCGCTCATGAAAGCCTGAGCTGAGACCTAACCAGTCATTCTAATACCCTTGGCTGGCTTGAAAATATCCAAGAAGGAAAAGGTTCCATGCTGTGGCATCAATTGCTCAGGCATTCGTTTGCAAAACAGGAGCATGTATTAGAGGAATCAAAAGCCTTCATTTTGCTCGTGTCAGATGTTGTCAGTCTGGCTCCTGCCAAGGCTGTGGTCCTTGCCACAGACTTTCTTTGATGAATCCCAGTAACAAACTGTGTGTAATTTTAGCAACTACTGAAGAGCTCCAGCAACGTGCTGTAGAGAAAGCAGGCTGCAGCTGCCTTAAATAGACACATGGCTGTGTTTCTTGAGTAGAATAATAATGGCGGTTCGTTAAGTGTGCTTTTTGGAGTTGCTGGGGTGGTTTTTTTGTGAGGATGAACCCCCAAAACCCTCTCCTCTTGCACCATTTTCTGTTAGATTGTCCCCCCCAGAGTCAGCCTGGAGCCTGGGTCACAACCTGAGTGTGGAGTTAGGGTCTGCTGCCGCGCAAGGTGTAGTCTGGAGTGGGGTGATATACAACCAGCACCTCTTTGCTGCTGGGATCAGCCGTGACTTTCTGTACAGTGTGGCTTAGCTCCAGCCAAACTTCTGATGCAGCCTTCAGCTGAGCAAAATTTGGGCATGCTTGAGCTCAGTTGACTTTAGCAACACCTCCAACAGGGTCCAGCTTCCAACGATCTGGAGTTATTGCTCCTTTTTGGATACAATTGGAATTCCTTTACTATGTCTTACTGAATTCCATCTGTACGTTTCTGTTTACATATTTCAGAACGGAAGGTGCTCCAAATGGCTGCGATACAGGGACTGAGCAATTTCCAGTGGTCATTTAAGGGGTGGCATTGAGTGGTTTGTTCTGGGTAAGCTCTGGGAGGAGCTAACAGCGCTGGCAGTGCTGCATGTGGAGTAGCTTTCCCTTGCAGTGACTTGGGGCACATCTTGCAGCAGACCTTGCCCTGCTAATCCTGTCCTGCCAGTGCCACTCAGTGCTGGGCTGCCCCTGTGTATGGAGCACCCTGGCTTCACAGCACTCTGGTGCTGTGCTGGTCCTGATTTTGGGCAGTGCTTGGTGTCCCTATCCTCTTGTGCAGAAGCTGCCAGAAGTGTTCATATGTTACAGATTCTGCAGATGAACACACTGCAGTCCCTTCTCCTGTGACTATAGACAAGGTGCTAAATTGTGCTTTTAACACCAGGCAGTGATAAGAGCTACTGACTGAGCTGGCTGGGGGAGGGCAGTGATGCTGGAGGATGCCGAGCAGTAAAGTTCATTTAGTAAAAAGATTTTCTTTTGCATAGCAAAGTTGTGGCTTGTGCTTAGAGCACTGGGTCTTGGGCTGAACTGCACCTACTTTTTGGTGGTGTTAGAGGAAGTGTAAGTTCAGGTTCTGGTTCCTATCGGCCTGGATGGATTTTTGCGTATGAGGGATGTTTTTGTCTAAAGTGAACTTGGATGCAGGGTCAGGCAGCCTGGTCTGTGCCTCTTTATGCTAGCCTGGCTTGAATAACGAAATCTTTAAGTTTGGCATTTGTGTTACCTAATTTCAGCCATTTAACAGGTGTGGAGTTTAAGGCAGTAATTTTAGTTTCTTTTCCACTCATTAAAGAGAGGCAGGTGTCTTTGGAAGAGCTCCATTTTTTTTTTTCCTCTGGCTCCACTGAGAGCAATGAGAGCTCATCAATTCACTTTAATTAGAGGCATGCATTTTAGACTGTTCAAACATGGAGAGCACATGTCCCCCAGACTCATCCCAAGGGGCTGGGATCCTGGATATGGAGTTTATTTGTAGGGGAAATGGCTTGGTTGGTTGGCTGGTTGGTTTAATTCTTAATCTGTTAAAGGAATGGAGCAGCTTGTATTTGGCAGGTTTCCTTCTAATTCTGGAGTCTCAGGCTGGTTCCTTAACGTGGGGTTAAAGACAGAGAAACCTTTCATTACTTACTTGTCAGTCTTTGGGGAAAAAAAAGGAAAAAAGAAAACCCTCCTTCTTTAATTAGCACCTTGACACATTTGAGGCTGTGTTTGGCAGCAGCTGGACAGGAAAATACCCGCCTGTGCTCGCATACTCGACAGGAGGGAATGCCTGGGCCCTCTGAGCCCACCGTTACCCACTTGTGAGTGCAGACCCCCGGGGCAGGAGGAGACCCTGGAGGCCTGGGGGTCGGGTACCTGCTCTACCCGCAGCCGCGCAGGGCCCGAGCAGCTCTGTGGAAGGCTGGTGGCCCGCCAGTCCCTTCTCCCCGCTGGGTGGCAGGGCCGGCTCTCGCCTTCCCGGCTCCACAGTGTGCTCTGCAACAGCACCTGCCAGAGGGAATTTTTCCTGCTGGAGCTGCTCAGGGAAATGTGAGCGTCTCCTGGCACTCTTTATTGCCCCAGGACACGGCAGGGGGGAAGCTTGCCTGGGCAAAGGAATGGCGTAAGCAGGAGTTTGGTTTTAGCCAGAAGGAATCAGCGAGGAAGCCTTTTTCTCTGTGGAGGCTGCTTTTTTTTTATTTCGTTCTTTCTCTCCTCCTCAGCATATTTGCACTGAGTGGGAACTTAAAGCTACTGTTAGTAACATGCTTGCACACAGGGAGATGCTGGAGCACCCACCATCATCTTGCACAGCCTCCACTTGGGGAAACAGTACTTGGCAACAGTTTTAAAATGGAGGTATTCTCCTCTGGTGTGCATGTATGAACCTCTTCTGCGCTTGGGAGCTCGCTGCCCAGCATGACGCACGGTGCTAGATCCAGTGTACCCAGAGACCTGCCACATAGAACCATAGAATATCTCGAGTTGGAAGGGACCCATAAAGATCAAGTCCAACTCCCTGCTCCTCACAGGACTGCCTAACACTAAACCATATGACTAAGAGTGTTGTCCAGATGCTCTTTGAACTCTGATGGGCTTGGTGCCGTGACTGCTTCCCTGGGGAGCCTGTTGCAGGGACCACCCGTCCTCTCAGTGAAGAGCCTTTTCCTAATGCCCAGGCTGAACTTCCCCTGGCACAGCCTCGTTCCGTTTGCTGTGGGCTCTGCTGTCGGCACGTTTGAACCATGCAGGACTCCTCTGCTGTGGGCTGTCTGCTACAGACCCTCAGTTCTGAGTTTTCCTTTGCCAAGCTTTCTCGCCCAGTGCTGCAGGGCTATCCTGTGCCTTTCAGATCTGTGAAGCTGCCCCTGCTTAGTTTCACTCTGCAGATCCCTCGCACAGGGGTGGAAAGAGCCTTTTCTTCTGCACATCCTTACTAACCAGTCCAATCAATGCAGGCTGTGCTTTTAATTAGAAAGTGGACCATTTCCAGGCACTAGGGGAGATGCCTGTGTGAGGTGAGCAGCCAGTACACTCTGCCTCCGGGTGGAGAGGAGAGACTGGAAGCATGGAGGTGGCAGCATGCTCGAGAGCAGCAGCGGTTTGGGTTCAGACTGTGCCTTCCCCGGTCCACTGCAGCTCCCAGCTTTAGGACATGTGTTGACCTAGTCTGGAGACTTTAAAAAAAAAAAAAAAAAAGTCAGCCTTCAGGTAACCCTGGCTATTTATCTTTATAGCGGCAGTGCTGCCTGATAACAGCCAGACTTGCAGTAATCTTCTAGGTGAAGCTTTGTTGTCTTATTACCGTTAAATTTTTATACAGCAATTTCAGGTGTGTGTGGCTGGGACTGTACTGCCCTTTTAGCACCAAGAGATAAAAATCAGGCTTACCATTACAGCAGTAAGGAACAGAAGGCAGGCAACAATCAGGTGAGCTCCCTGGGCCTGTGGCTGCAGCGTATCCTATCTTATGATCTGAAATATTCCTGTAGCACAAGAGTGTGCTTGGCTGCCCAGATCACTGGCTGTCTTGTAGGGATATTTGTGAATTACCAGTGCAGGAGAGTGACACGTGTCCAGATAAGTTTTCAGCTGGTTGCTTAGGTTTAGAGTACCTGGTGGTGTACTCGTGATGTACTCAGCTATTTCTTTGTCTTCCTGGAGAGAGTCTTTCCTGCTCTGAAGTGGTAATGAAACTTCTTCCTAAATTGTTCTGTCATGGTGGAATTAAAATACAAAAGTCCAGCATGTCTTTTTACCCCTTTTCCCTGCTGAGGACAGTGCTGACTTTAATCTAGGTGTCTCCCTTTGCTTTGTTTGTTTAACTTGGAGGTTATTTGTTTCTCTTTCATGTTCCCTCCTTGCCAGAATGTTTGTTTACATTTAGTGAAAAGTTTTGCTGTACAACCAAGGACTGCCTGTGAGCAGAGAGAGTTCCTAAGTGGTTGCATAAAGTTTCATTCGCTCTCTGATTGCTGTCCTCAGCTCTTCCGTTTGTAAAAGGATCCTTATTGTTTGAATGGTCACTGCAGAGGCTGGCTGATGGTCCCCCGTAGCATTCCCATGTCCTCACTGATCACACAGTAATACAGCTCTACATATCACATGTAATCCCTCTTGCCTGTCATGCCATGTGTTTCCCAAATTCCATGTGGCACCCAGGGCAGGGATACAGGTAACACCTGCATTCAAGGAGTGTCTGGAGGACACATGTGTCACGAAATGATTCCTATTCTCCTTTGAGTACCATCTGTGGGAGTTTCCCTGCCTCTGTGAGGAGAAGAGGTCGTGACGAGTCTTTCCCTGTTCTTTGCTGCAGTTTTTCTCCGGACCTTGCCCTGGACTCTCCTGGCACTGACCACTTTGTTATCATTGCCCAGCTGAAGGAGGAAGTGGCTACTTTAAAGAAGATGCTGCACCAGAAGGATCAGATGATTTTGGAGAAGGAGAAGAAGGTACAGCCCTTGGCTTGCTTCCCCCCACAGCATGCTGACGTGTTCACACAGATCACGCTCCAGCAGAGCCTGGCTTTTTATCTTAGAGTGAGCAAGACTGTTTCTGGCTGTTTCCAGGCTGCCTCCTTTCCAAAGTTAAAGAGGCTTTCTGGACCTACACAGGAGATTTCATTTCATAAAGGGCCATTTTCTGACCTCCATGTGGGGGCAAGACTGAGAAAAAACATGCTGTTCCTTGCAGAAAGTCAGTCCTGGCAGCTCCTGCTTCTCTGTGCTGCTCAGTGATACGGTTCTAGTCTCATTGCAGTCCCCCAGCATGTTTCTGAACCCATCCAGTCTCCCACAACTTCTGCAGAGGCATTTTCTGTGGCAGAGTGCGTCTGGGGCAAAGGTATTGATTTCTTCTTCCAGTTCACTTGCTCCTTACTGGTTTGTCTGCAGATCACAGAGCTGAAAGCTGACCTACAGTACCAGGAGTCGCAGATGAGGGCAAAGATGAACCAAATGGAGAAGACACACAAGGAGGTCATGGAGCAGTTACAGGTGACAGCATTTTTGTTTTAATTTGCTGAGCTGTGCTGTACCCAGGAGTGACAGAGGACACTCCTGATCACAACACCCCGTGAGCTTCTGCACACACAGCTCTGCTAATGCTTCTCAGCCCTGTCCTACAACCTCTCTGCTCTGCCAGGCAAGCCCCTCCCCAGTTCTGTACCAGGCTGCAGTGCATCATAACCCCTATTTATATCCTCCCTGCTGCTCTCTACTTGGGCTCAGACTTACTGTAAAGTGCTGTGTTGTGTCCCCTATGGACTAGACGGGAATCGTCAAACTCATTTTACCTATTGCCAAAATCAGGTTTGAACCTTTTTTTCCAGGCTGCAGAACCCTTGTCAGCTCCCTGCAACCACGTAGCTCTTAATGTGATTTATGTGACCAATAACCAGAGAGAACAAAGCTCGAGAAACAATTGGCAGTTCCTGTAGCACTGTATCTCTATAGTCCAAATAAAGAAGTCCCCGAGCTCGAGGGAACAGGGAGAGCAGGATTCTTGTCATGGCCATGGGAACACCAGGCAGACTATCAGCATGAATACGCTCTGAGCCACCAAAGAGATCAGGTCAGAGGGGAGCTGGTTACACGAAAGAAAGCAGCCACAGAAATGAACTTTGCACCCTTTAATTACTCCGGGGTATATAATGATCTAAAGCCCTAGCAATGAGAAATGGGAGGAGATAAGACAAAAGACTTGGATCCCCCCTGAGAAAACAGCCCCTCCTCCATCAGCACACACCCAAGTTAATTGTCAGTGGACGACAGGTTTCTGAGACTGCAGCTGCTGTCGGAAGGCTGGTGCCTGTGAGATCCCCTTCACATCGCACATTCCTAAGCACTGCAAGCCTGTCTGAAGGCTGGAAGAGCTGTGTGTGGTGCGCAGGGGGCTGGATGTGCTTCCCGCTCCTCATGAGTTGGGAGGCACTGGTGGTTTGTTCTTGAGGGAGTGATGACAGCCAGAGCCTTCTGTCTCTGTTCTGCTTTATTGATCCTGCACTGCCTCTGTCAGCCCAGAGCTGTTTCTATCTCGTAGCTTTGGGTGGCCTGCAAAGAATGAGTTGCTTCTTCCTCCAGTTATGAATAGACAATTTCCCATTAGCACAAACCACCACTTTTCGGTTGCCTTGACAGCCTTGGCCGTGAGGTCAAGGGCTAAGTGGGAGATGACCCCCCTCCTTGCAGTCGTTTCCCAAGGCAGGGCACGCTGGTTGCTCGCTGTGCGTGGGAACAGTATACCCTGCTGCCGCCTTTGCTGTAGCTCAGAGGACATCTGCCTCCAAAGCTGTCGGACACCTTCCAACAGCCTTAAACTGGCTCAGTTCTAAAAAGAGGAACCACCAGATCCACAAGCAGGTTTGCCCGCAGCCACCTGCCTCTCCTGGGTGCAGAGGGGTTTGCACGGCTGTGCTGTACTTGGCTCGGACCAGGACTGCCCTGAACTCGTTCTCTCTGGTGTCTGAATGTTCTACTTCAGCTGGTATTGACTGAGGCTCTGGAAACTTTCTTCACTGATTCCAAAATAAAAGTTCGAATCCTCTCGGTGTACTGTAGGTGCCTTGAAGTGTTCGTATGATTCGCTTTTTGAGCATGCTCTTGGGTTTTATTATTTTGTCTTTGTCGTTTCATGGGGGGAAGCAGGGGTGCCTGTATTCTTCCAGTCTGCAGGAGGCAAAAGAAGCTGCTTTACCACATGCAGCACTGGAGCAGAGGGTTTAATTCCCCCCGTTAACCCTTTGCCTATTCGTTCATTCACTGGAAACTAATGCAGAAGACCTGTATCTGGCTTCGCATGGGTTTTACCCTTTATCCTAAGCTATAGCATGATTTACCTCACAGGCTAGAGGAGGGTGAGCTCAGAAGTTTAGTAAAAGGGGCTAGAGCGCCTCATTCCTAAATTGCCATGAGTTTTAATTAGGTGCAAACCAGAGAGACTGTAAGTTGCTACGTGTTGGTGCTCTGGTTTGGAAGGCTAGTAGGGGTGCAAAGTCAGTACAAGAGCTGAATCCTGGTAAAATGTAGGTGGTGTGTGAAGAAACCAAGGGCGCAGTGAAGCTGGAGTCAGGGAGCTGCTCCACCCTGCTTTTTTGATATAAGCGAGAGTGTGGGGTAGGGGAAGTTGGCCTTCAGTTCACTGAATCGAGTAAGGATGGGGAGCTTGAGTCTGGAGTTTTACTCCTCCGCTTCTCACGCCGTCAGAGCATGGTGGCGGTGAAAGGGGCAGGAAGGAAAGCCAGTCCAGCTGACCTTGGTGAGTGTCCTTGGCTGGTTTGGTGCAAGTTGGCACATTTGTCACCCTTCACCGTGGAAGCTGTTAACTTTCAGCCCGCTTCTCAGTTACAGTGGTGGGACGGCAGGGGGAAGGGATGGGAAGAGCCTGTTCTAGGTGGTTGGAGATGAGGTGCTGGACTTGAGCTCATGCCATGATGCCGTGCAGCAACATCTACCTCCTTTTTCATCTGCGTGCAGGATGCCAGCAGCTTCTGCCCAAGCAATTCTAGGATCCCAAGAACTAATGATAATCCGTGCCATTAAATGCCCGTTTTCACTGTGTTTCCAGGCCAAGAACAGAGAACTCCTGAAGCAAGCAGCTGCCCTATCGAAGGGCAAAAAGCCTGAGAAGTCGGGAGCAATAACCTCCCCTTAAAACCAAACCCCCAATCTGGGAGCTTTCCCCAGCATTAGCCAAGGAGTCTAGGAGACCTGCCTGATCGCTGGAAGCCAAACCCTCAGTATTGTCACTATCCCACTGCCATGGACTCGATGGAAACGCCTGGTGTGTGTTGCCTTTCAACAGCATGCTTGAGCGTGTCTGGTTTCGATCTCTGTTGAATACTGGTCTGTGTCGTGGTGATCCACGGGGAGAGGTCCCAGCCATCCTAAACACCACCACCCCCTCCCCCTGAAGCACTGCTTTCTGGAAGAAGTCTTTTCCTAACCAGTTACTACCACTGCCAATCCTTTCTTGTTAGCAAACAGGAACCTGCTGCATTAGAGACTTCTTGCTGGTTCCCAACCTGCTGCTGTGAGGCAATAGCCGTGGCCAGTTGTTACGCAGATAAGACGGGAGCCGTGTGTGGTGGGAGCTTGATTTTTGAACTGTTCCCTCTTCAAAAGGAAGCCAGTAAATCACCAGCCCAACAGATGTTACTGGAAGGTTGTGCCACTGCTGAGAACGGTTGATCCAGCTTTTTGAAGATGCTTCCAAAATGGAGGCTGTGTATTTATCTTGGAAATTTTTTGTTTTGTTTTGTTTTGTTTTTCTTCTTTTTTGTGTTAACTTGGCAAACTGAACTGCCTGGTTTTGTGTTTTCTTGTTTTGTTAGGATAGCTTTTGGGTTGGGAGCCAGAGCATAACGATACAGACACAAACCCACCTGGTACACCACCCACCCACCCCCCCCCCCGGTGTCCTGGTTACTTGGTGACCTTTGGGGCTTTGATGAATTCTGCACTTGGTGTGATCAAGCATCTCTTACTCCATTTCTTTACATGAGGAGAGTTCGAGGCTTGGACGTTCCCTCTGCTGCCCTCAGTTCCTGGATTGAGCTCACCCTCTTCTTCCCCCTCTCCCTGCCCCATAGCTCCCATCCAGATGCAGAAGTAGGGGCCAGATTGGCTCCAGGAAAGTGCTTACTCAGGCAGCGACCCAAGCTGGGGAGTGTTCCCTGGGGCTCTCCAGGGACATTTCTCACTGCTGATTAAAAGCCAGCAGCCTAAAAGGGCTATGAAAGTTCCTGTTACAGGGATGTGCTTCTCAGAAACAGCGCAGAGACCACAGACCCTTCTGGCGAGGCCAGCGGGGCGGCTGCTCCCCAGGCTCTGTCTCTTGGGGTGGCGAGGGGGAGAATAAAAAGCACTTGGTGGCTGCAGGGGGGAAAAAGCCCCGCGCAGCTCTCGGCTGGCAGGAGCACTCCTTGGCGTCCCGGCACCAGGCTCCAGGCAGGGTGTGAAGAAACATCTCAGGGTTTGGAGACCCTCGGGGTGGAGGAGTAGGGGATGAAACCTTGGTCTGGAGCAGCACTGAAAATAGGTAGTGAAGAGGAGAAATCGTCCCTTTTGATGCAGGGCTGGCTGCTCTGTCAGGGGTTTTATTAAGCTTTTAACTAGAGATTGTGATTTTTTTTTTTTATCCTTTTTTTTTGTTACTAAAGATGACTTTACTCAAAGGCACTTTTTTT
Source organism: Falco cherrug (assembly GCF_023634085.1). Taxonomy (NCBI): domain Eukaryota; kingdom Metazoa; phylum Chordata; class Aves; order Falconiformes; family Falconidae; genus Falco; species Falco cherrug. Next base: position 115,683,148 of record NC_073699.1, on the reverse strand, counting down.
GATGATGTTGGCTTCCAGCACGGAAGGAGCACTCTGCAGCATCGGACACTCTGCCATGTGGTTTTTTTGTGTTGTTTTTTTTTTTTTTTTAAGAGACTTCTGAGGTGAAAACAAGAAAAAAAAAAAGAAAAAGTTGTTACACTTTTCCAGAGTGTGACAGCAGGAGAATACTCATCTAATTTTATACTTCACATGTTTTTAGAAGATGAGGTGCATTGGTGGGATTTTTTTTAAATGGGGGCTTTGCTTTTTCACTTCCCTCAAAATAAATAGAGGGAGAAAGGCCCTGTATATACTATTATGTTTTTTTTTTAATTGTGATAAATTGATCATGCAGTTGAGTAGCTGATGATTTGTAGTAATAACATTGTTTCTTTGTATGTTTGTAATAATGGAGATTTTAAAAGGGATGCTTTGATTTGTACAAAACTCTTGACAACTGTAAAAGTGTTTTAAAAAATCCTCATCTGTGTCTGATACTTTCTATTTGCCTTAAAGAAGGGGGGAAAAAAGGCGACCAAAGCACCCTTCCCTGCCTGGAACTGATTTATCTCCTGCTGGCAGCTGCCTGGTCGAAGCATCGGTCGTGCTGCTCTGGGGTCTGGTGTGTATGGGAAGGAGAGGGCATTTTTCTATTGTTTGGTTCGCTCCTACTTTTGTTTCTATCTTTAAATCCTCCCAATCAAGCCTGTTGCTAGGATCCTCGTTACTTGGTTACATCCCGCTTCCCAGGACCCATCTGGCTGTATCCGACGAGCTCCATTCTCTATTTTCTTCCCCAACCACATGAAGACAGAGGACAGAAACAATACGGTCTTGGTAGGAAACAAAAAGATGAGGGTAAGGGGGTTCGTTCTTTTAAGTTACAGATGCAAACGAGGTGAGTAAACACCATTTGTGTCTCTGAAGTCTTCCCCTTATCTCAGCCATGAGTCTGGAGAAAAACCAGGTTTGGTTTTTATTTTTTTTTTAAAAGCTTCTAATTTTCCAGCAGAAATTTGGCAGTGAAAAACTCTCCGGAGGTTTCCATTTGGAAATGTCCCCATCCTTGTGGGAGCCATAGTTCAGCATTTTATGCTTTCCTTGCCTGCTGTCAGCGCAGCTTCCCGGTGAGATGAGTGCACCGTGCTCTCCTCTCGCTGCCCTGTCCTTGAACGTCTGTTCCCCCCGCACTGCCTGTAGCGCAGGGCAGGAAAGGGCCAACCCAAGCTCTGTTGGAACACCACAACAGCTTTTCCAGCTCAAAATAGTCTTTCCAGATCATATTTTTCAAAGGCTGGAGTTGTGCACAGAAAACAGCTGGTTTTCTGGGAACCATTAGTTGTGACAAATACCCAAATTCACAGTTAAATGTGGGGAAGAAAAACATTTCTATGAAATCTTTCTCATCAGCACTGTTCTTCCAATCTCTTTGTTATTCTTCCATTCTCTTTGGCTTTCTGGTGCCTGGGAGAGCAGAGGCTGACGGTGTGTGCTGCTCGGGGTTTTCACCCCCCGGGTTTGCTGGATTTCAGCCCCATGTCCCAGCCGAGAGGCCGGTGCATGAGGGACGTCCTGCTTTGAGCACTGACACTATTGCAGCCTCGCCGTGTCCCCGGGCTCACGGGGATGCCTCATACAAGTGCCTGTGCTGGGTCAGACCAAACACCTGGGTTAGCACCCCTGGCCGGGGCAGAGGCTACTGGGGATACTGGGGAGAGGTGCAAAACCAGCATGGTTTTATGAGTGTATCCCGAACACCAGGTGACTCGGAGGCTTCCTGAGCGAAGCCTTGCATCTGTGGCTTTGGGCAGCTTCTCGTGCCTCCTCAGGCTCCGTTTCAGATGAAGGTGCCCAAATCGCCCGCTCGCAGCCTGCCGCGACTGCCGGCTGGAAGCTCGCCCCGTGCGAGCTGAACTTGGCACCTCTTTCCCGGTTAGTGCTGCCTGAGCGTGCCAGTGGTGCTGAGCGTTTACAGGGTGCTTTATCTCTGCTGAGCGCAGCACAAACCTTGCCTTGGCCTGGAATGTGCCCAGTTATCCTCATTCACAGCAGGTCGGGAGATAGATGAGAGCTGCTCTGCCAAAGGCTGGGCTCCGAGTCAGCGGGTAGAGCTGGGGCCAGCCGAAGAGCCTCGTGCTCCACCTCCCATGCCATGTCTCTGAGCGGCCGCAGGCAATTTTTGCATTTTCTGGCCAGACCTCGGGTAAGAAATGGCTGGCTCCTGCCTTTAGCTGCTAGCACTTCCCTCCTCTCTGTGGTTTATCCAGTGTTTCTAAAGCAGTTTGAGCATTTGCAGAAGGATACATATATTTTTTAAAATTTATTTTGGGTTATGATTGCTTTATTTCAGTTTCAAAGCTTTAGAAAAATACGGTTTTGACAGTAACTGAACACACTTGAGTATTACATACTGTTCTCAGCCACCTGCTAGTAATGAAATCCAGGTGAAAAATGAGACTCCTAGTTTTTTGGTCAGTATTTTTCCTTGTCCCACTTCTTTCAGGTGAGTTGATGTTTGGCTGCCCCTTGCCTGCTTCCAGGAGAAATCTCTCCTGAAGATGCAGAAGCTCAAAGTACCCGGGCAGCTGGTGGTAGTTGAGTTTTCAGGGCACAATGAACACATCTTGCAGTGTCTCCTGATGTACTAACCAAGAGGACTGGATTTATTTTATTTTTTTTAAGTAATTACTTGAATAAATATCTCCTTTCCAAACTTGCAGGCCCCCTGGCAAGGATCTGAAACCAGTACGCAATTGAATATAAACCCTTGTGCAGCCTAACAGCCTGTACCCGCAGCAGAAGTAAACTGACTTAACCTGCCGGTAATTACCCACAAACACCATCCCTTCCATTCCTCCCTAATTGCTGGAGCTTTCTGGGAGCACTGGCTCAGGCAGCATGCCCTGGGGGCAGCAGTCTTTAAAACTGTCTTTAAAAAAAATACAAAAAGCAAAAAAAACCAACAACCAAAACCACTAAGGATCTTAAAATCCTTTAAAGCTTTAGTAACTTGTGTCTTGTAGCTGAGCCAGGAGATGTAAGCACAAGCCTTGTTCTGGATGCGAGGGAAGCAAGGGCAGCGGGATGAGCTGGGTAGAGAAGTGAAACGAGCTGGCCAAGGAGACTGGCTCCTCGCAGAGCCCTTGGGGGGAGCGGAGGGTGCTGCCGAGGCAAGTGGGACCCCTGCAGACAGCAGGTGGTGTTTTAGGGGTGGGAAACGTTCGGCATTGCCTGCTGATCTCAGGTCATTTGCTAAGGGGGTAAAACTGGCACTGGCAATGAGACCTGCTCCTTTGGGATGGCGCTTTTCCCTTTTTCATGAGATTTCCATGAAGAAAACTTTGCTGCCCTTTGCTTTTTCCGAAGGAAATCTCTAGAGATCCAGGAGTCCAAAGGTCTTTTGGCCGTAACCCCCATCCTTACTGGTGCCAGGCTAGCCATCCCAGCATCCAGTCCCGGCTCCTGGAGCACATGGGGATAGCAGCTCACTCCCTCCTGCAGCTATTCCCAGAGGCTCCAGAGCAATGAGGCTCACTCACCAGTACAAACCAGTACAAACCATTGTTTCTAATGTGTTTATGCTGCTGAAGCCACATCCGTCTGCCTGCAGTGCAGATACCCTGATGGAGCAAGGGGCTGAGCGTTTGCAGCTCTTGGTAGCCCAGGAGGTGCAGCAGTGCCGAGGACCACCTTGGGGGTTACCTTCCCTCTGTGGTTCCAAACGATGCAGCTACGGAGGAATTCCCTTCTCCACCCCACAGGTGGTCTGGGCTTCCTTCTTCCACACCAGGCCAGGTGCCCGTGGGTTTTCCCACCAGAGGCTGTTAGAGGGGAGGTGTGGGGTGGCCAGCCGTGGTGTCAATCCAGCTCCCAGATCTTCAGACAGGAGCGGAGCACATAAGGAAAGGAATCACTTAGTGGTGCATGTCTTATCTGCTCCAGGTGCCCCAGGGGCTCCCTGCAGAGAGTCCCTGCCTGGTCTCTGCTGCTTCCCCTTTGTCCTCGAGTCTGGGCTGGCCAAAACCACCAGGCTGGTGAAGTACCAAAAGCCAACAGTTGGACCCAGCCGACCTTGCTGTTTGCTCTAAGGGGACTTATCTTAAGCAATTGGCCCTGCCTTCCTGTTCAGCCGCCTTGCAGCACACTGTTAAACTCAAGCAACAGACTTGTACAGTCAGCATCTTGATAACTAGGGCACTGTCGATCCCTAAATAATTACTGAGCGTTACATGTTTCCTATGATTGGTGTTTCTGGGAACAGGGTGTTTGGGTTCAGCTCCTGGGTTCCTCTCTCAAGGAGATTTTGCCTTTCCTTTGCCACCCTTTTTCTGGGGACTATTGCAATGAGCCTAGCTGCAACGCTGCTGCGTGCCCAGGTAAACCCCTGTGAATTAGCCAGCAGGGAGGAACCCTCCTGCAGCTGTATTTCCTGGAGGAATGAGCACTACTGAGCAAAAATGGGGACAAAAGGTGAGACCTCAGGTGCTCTTGGATGAGGCTTGTGGGATGAAAGGATTTGAGATGCCAAAGCTGCTTTGGCATTGCCTGGTATCACCCGTTTCTGGCACACAGCATGGGAGGGGACAAGCCTTTGGCAGCTTGGAGGTGTCAGGTCATCTTCTGCCAGGCTGCTGTCAATGAGGGGAGATGCTGCTGACAGCCTGAGCCGGCTGCTACGTGGGCAGGAGCATTGCAAACAGGCCAGGAAAAGTGCTGAGGCTGCAGGTAACGTGCCGGCTGCCTTTCCTCGGCCGGGGTGGGCTGACCCCGGGCTGTGGAGCAGATGGGGGATTGTGTGCTGCTCCGTCTTGCCAAGTGAGTGCACTGCCCGGCTCTGCAACCGCCTGGCTGTGCTTGGCCCCTCCTGCCCCTGCTCTGCACACCAGGGCCACCGTGCTGGCCAGCCCTGCCAGCTCCGGGGCAAATGTCCTTCTGGCATAGCCCTCGGCGTCTTCTGATGGGATATTTTTATATGAAATATTTGGCAGCACCTCCAGCCTGTCTCTCCAGCTGGACCACTGCCTGATGCACACCCACAGCTCTGGGGTCCCCAGGTCCACCTCAACGTGTCCCACTTGTGTCCAGCACTTTCTGGGGGCAGGAAGGGGAGAACAGAGGTAGCCCCACCTCTGCTTTGCCTACACCATGTTGCCTTCCCTGCTGCAAAACAAGAGACGTGTTCAGGCTGACGTGTTCAGCCAGAGCAAACACAGAGCTCGTGGCCTCAGGTAGCTGCAGCCCCAGTGCTGGCTGGGGACCAGGCAGCATCTTGGCCCGTGTAAGGCAGCTCTGGGCTTTCTGCGGGGTGTCACAGGGCCAAAGGAGCGGGATGAGGGGGACAGGGGCTGAAACAGCATCTCTGGCCCCAAGGAGAGCGTGGGGCGGGGTTCCCCACAGAGCAGGCACCACCTGGACCTCGGAGGAGATGCAATTAAACCCCCAAATTGTTCCTTTCAAATGATACAAGAAGCAGACACCTCGGGGTGGCCAGAGCCGCCCAGACCCCACGCCCTCAGGGCAGAGCCGGGCTTGCAAAACACCCTTAAAATAGCACAGGGTGTCTGCAGGCTGTGAAGCGCCTGGAAGGGGACAAGGACAAGGAGCAGCCGACCTGGGGAGCATTTGAAACTTGCTGTGTCCTCTCTCCCCGCAGAGGCCAGTGTGGCTGTGAGAACGCTGTGGTGTGTGGGGATGGCTGTGCCACCGGCGCTGCCCAGGCGCGCTGACATGTTGCTGCATTGGCAGGAGCTCAGGACCGGAGCCGGAGGAGGCTGTTGCCAGGCAAAACCCGAGTTGTTTGTGCAGCGACTCCTGTTTGCTGGACTTTGCCATGTGCAGGCTGTCAAGCAGCACCAGATTGTTATCAGCACTGCTGTCTGGGGCTGCCCGTGGTTGTGGGGTGGGATTTCCCTCCCCCCCCTTCTTTCTCCTTTTGTTGGGTTTGGTGTTTATTGTTCAAATGGACAGGAGCTGGCACGGGGCTGTAGGGGGATGGCAGGGGAAACTGCTGCTCGGTAGCTCAAGGGGCTCTGCTGCGCTGGGTTAATGAAACAGCTCCATAGGGGGACCCACGGGGAGCGGCAGGAGGAGGGATACAGCGATTCCTTATGGCCACACAGAGCCATGGGACAGGCTCCATGCACAAGGCAAGGGCAGCTCAGTGATTTTGGAGAAATACCACAGCCCCTGAACGTGCACAGGCTCCTTACGTGCCTTTTCCACGCAGTTTCTTTTCCCTTTGGCCCCAGAGGACGTTTCCCGTGACTCCCTGTGTCAAAGGGTCCTGCAAGTGCCACAGCAGGGCCGTGTGGAGGGCCCTGTCCTTACCCTCGGAGCAGAGGGGGACAAGCACAGGGGTGTGAGACCCTGCCATGACGCTCCCATCAGCCAGCACTGTCTGGGGGTGCCCGGCCATGGGTGGGGGGCCCAGGCTGCTGCAGGGCTCAGCCCGCTCACAGGCCCCGGGGGAGCTCAGACCGCTGCAGGCCCGGGCCCAGCCGGCCTCACCCCCACCCCGTCCCAGCAACCCATCGTGAACTACACCTCCCAGCACCCCCCGCGCCGCCGCTCCCTATTGGCTGCCGTCGCGCGTTGGTCACGCCTCCGCGTTGCCACTGGCCGAGGCGGGCTGGAGGGGCGTGGCTGTCTCGGTCCCGCCCTCCCGCCGCCGCTGTGTGGGGAGCGGGCGGGCCCCGGGAGCGCTGTGGGGGCCGGGGGTGCGCGGGGCTCCCTGTCCCGCCCGGGGCCGCCCCGGGGCCGTGCCAGCCGCCTCGCCCCCGCGCTGCCATGCTGGTGGCCGGCTCGCCGTGCCGCCCCGCGGGGCTGGAGGAGCAGCGGGGCTGCGGGGCCCGGCGGGGCGGCGAGGTAAGGGCTGGGCTCGGTGCGGGCCTGCCCGAGCGGCTCCCCATTGACATCGCTCTCCCCCCCCCCACCCCGGGACGGGCGGGGTGCTGCCGCCGAGGCGTCCCGTGGGGCGAGGACTGGCGGTGTTCCCCCTCCCGGAGCCGCTGTCCCCGTCCCCCCGCCTGTGAGACCCCCCCCTCCTCCCGGGCCGCTGTCCCCGTCCCCCAGCCCGGGGCCCCCTCCCGGGGCCGGCTGCGGGAGGACAGGGGCAGGGACACGGACACGTCGGGCCGACCCTCGTGTTCATCTGCTTTGCAACGAGCCTGACAAGAAGGGTGCTGAGGAGCGGGAGCAGGCTGGGGTGCTGGGAGCCCACCCAGGGCTCCCTGGGGATGGGGTGACCCTGGCCTGGCAGGGGGACATTGGGGTGGCTGGCCAGGGAATTCTCGGGGTGGCCTGAGCCCCGCAGGAGCTGCGGGGGGTGTGGGAGCTGGGCAAAGGCCCTGCCTGCAGGCGTGGGCCTGGGGGGAAACTGAGGCGGGGGGGGGGGCAATAGGACATGCCTGCTGGGACAGGTGCTGGGGGCTGGCAGGAGGCTGGGGGCTGTGTCCAGTTGTAGAGCTTGTGCTGCTGTTCCCGGGCTGGGCATGGGATCCCTCTGATGTTCCCATTAACCCAGAGGTCTGAGAACCATCTGGCATCGCCCAGAGCTTTTGCGTTTGGAGTCCAGTGTGCAACATTGGAATCCTAAGGTGTCCATGGAGCTTTGCAGGCCCTCCCTGTCCCTCCCGGCTAATCGGACCTGTCTCCAGCTTCAGTCCACCTACAAAGTCCTGAAAAGTTGTGGATTGCTTCTATTTGTGAGACTTATTTTTCCCTCTGAAAAAAAAAACCAACAACCAGGTGCAGTTTTTCCTCTACTTCCTGCATTCCCCTTCCCTCAGGTTTCCCCAGGGACAGCAGGATTGCTCTGCAGCTCGGGGCTTTGCTTGTGGAGAGTTGGTGGCTCCCCAAACAACCGTGCCACCTCTGAGTGGCTGCAGAGATCCTGACATGGGCTGGAAGCTGGAAACCCTGGGACAGTGGGTGGGAAGGACCCCAGACAGCAGTGCCGGTGCTTGTCCTGACACGAGCTGAAGCCTGAAATCAGTGCTTTGGAGCAGGCTGGGGGGAGGCCAGCTGTGGCTGGGATGCCTTAGACCTTCGCCACCGATGTCTAGCAGGTACTGCTGAAACTCTGTAGGCTGGGACCTTTGCACCCGTCATGAAAGTGCCTCAGTTTTGTTTCTGCGTGCTGTGGCAGTGGGGTGTGCACTGCTGCAGGGCTATCTGTTCTCTGCAGCAGCAGCAACTCTGCCCTTCTCCATAGAACCTCTTTGGGTTTTCAGGATGAGGATTTGGGGATCCCGTTGCTCTCTTCCTGGAGCGTGGCTGCAGCCGGGTTTGCTTGCCGGGAGCAGGTCTGGCTGGGGCTGCTGCAGGGACAGCTTGTGCCAAGGGGGTTGCACTCACACATCGGCTCTGTGCGTCAGTGGGGCCAAGCTCTGGCGCTGCTCTTGCCCCCCAGTACAGCCCAGGGACAACATGCTGCCTGGTTTTTGGCAGGAACACAGGTTACGAGGGGCAAACCCTCTCAGCTGGGTGGCTGCAATGGTGTTTGTTTAACCTTGCCTTATCAGGAATGATTTTTCAACACCTGACTAAGCACTGGCACCAGTGGGGGGGGTGGGGGGGTGGTGTCGCTGCTCAGCACACCCATCTTCCTGCTCATGGGGGATTAACTCCTTCCCCTGGTGTCTCTGTTGGGATCCTCCACCTGCCCTGTGCCATCTGGAGCCTGGGAGCAGGTTACGTGGGTGGCATGGGTCAGAGCATCACCTCTGTGCCTCAGTTTCGCCATGAGCAGAAGCAGGAGGTGATACCCTACCCAGCAACGGTGCAGCAAGGGTTAACCGCAGCGCCCGTGAGGATTGCTTAATGCAGCAAAACATAAGGAGCCTCTGCGTAGGGATGATTAAAATGCACCTTCAAAGGTCACCCTGAGCTGTCATGGAAAAGCAGTGGGGCGGGCTGAGCTCCCCAGCTCCTTGCTGCCTTCGGGGTTGGAAGTCCTGCTGCCTGTGTCCCGTGGATTTGCCTTGCCGACGTCTCTCCGTTGCTGTCCTCTCCCAGGGAGCCTCTTGGAGCACCAAAGAAGCTCTTTCTCCCCAAACTGTGAGTCAGCGCAGAGCCAGCTCAGCACCCAGCGCAGCGATGGCATGAGCCTGCTCCTGCCCTCACCCCCATCTCGCTTCCGTGGTGACTCGGCCCTGGGGCATCCCTTGCGCTCAGCGGTCAGAGCCGTTGGATGCGGGCACTGCTCGCTTTGCTGGGGTGGCTGCAGTTTGGTGCCAGCCAGAGCCCACGGTGTGCCGTGCCCCGCTGCCTGACGCTTGGGGAAGGACATGGCTGTGCTGACAGCTGCTGTGTGGTCACCTCGTGCCACCCCACACCCCTTCCTTGCTTGGGGGAGTGCCAGGCTGCTCCCGCCATCTCAGCAGTGATTTGGAGGCAGCAGGGAGGCAAGACACGTGCCATCACCTAGGCTGTGCCCGGCTCCAGCTCTTGGGTATCTCTCCCGGTGAAGCCAGGTGACAGCCCTGGGGCTTGTCCCTTCACAGGGATGTGGAAAAGACCCCTGGAGAAGCGGTTCCCTGCCCTGTTGCTCCACGGCTGCAAAGCGGGACGTGCCCTCCTGCTGCTGCCATCCTGTGACATGTCCCATCTCCCACAGGTGAATCCTGGCAGTGGGACACTCGCTGCCACCTTGCCACAGGAGGCTGGGAGTGTCACGCCGGGTGCTGAGTGTGGGGGCAGAGCAGGTTTGGGGCCAGAGCTTCCCTTTGAGCTTCCCTGTTGTAAACGGGCTGGAAGGTGCATGTCCCATGGTGCCGTCAGTTTTGGAAGGCTTCTTGATTTTGGAAAATGTTGCTGTTCCCGGCATTGATGCTGTGGGTTTCCCTCACCTCCCCCAGCTGTGGGGTGGGGGTGTTGGGTGGCTGTGCCCTGCCCACCACAGGGGTCTTCCACAGCCGTGGATGGAGGGGGGTGATGTGGGGAGAAGCGGGGTGCTGGGAGCTGCTGTGGTGCAGCGTGGCTGATGGCACGGGGCGAGCATCTACCTGGCTGTGTGCCGTGCGAGGGAGGAGCGCAATAAAATGCGGATCATGCCTTTGCCCACCCAGGACAGCCAGAGCTGCAGGTCCTGTGGGAGCAGCAGCCTTGCAGGCTCTCCAGTGCAGCTCCTGCAGCCAGCTCACCTGGTAACTGGGTGCTGTGGGAGCAAGGCTGCCCGCTCGTGATGGGTTTGCAGGCAGCATCCCGCTCTCCCGGCTGCAGCTGAGCTGTTTTATTTTGGGTCCTGGGGGCTGGCAGGGGGCCAGGCCTGCCTGCTGGCTTTGCCTGGGCTGGCAATGCCTTCGCCTGTGGCTACTGGGACGGGGTGCCCGGCTCTGTGTCCCCAGCAGTGCAGGCAGCGGGGGGTGGGGGTGGGGTGGGGGGGGGGCGTTGCCTGCACTGTGTGTGTCTCCTTGCCACATCTCTCCCTGCACCCGGAGCAAAGCAGGGTGCAGGTCTCCGCTGGCTAAGGCATCCCTCTGGGGTGGGCTGTGGGAGCTTTGTGTCCGACACCATGGGCACTGCTGCTGCTCCCTCCGGGTCTCCATGGCACCACTGCTCCCCGCTGGGTTTGCACAGGGGTTGTGTGCCATGGGATGGAGCAGTGTGGTTGTGGGCACCCAAGGGGGCTGAGACCCTGCCTGCTCCCTGGGCAGGCAGATCTACATCCCGGGCTCATATCCTGCCTGCAAGGTTGGTGCTGGGCTCCCGTTCAAAAGTCCCAGCACAGGTGACCGAGCGCAGACAGTGCTGGGGGACAGGTCCCAGCCTCATGGTGCCACCGTGGCTCCTGCTCAGTGCCACCGTGGCTCCTGCTCGTAGTGGGACCTGAGGGATTTCTGCAGGGAATGGGAAGAGGAGGCTGGTGCTTCCCTGCCTGGAGCTGGGGCCTGAGCACCTCCTCCGTAGTGGGTGCCGCCACCGGCACCTGTATCAGCAGCGTGGGTTGGAGGAAGCGATGCTGCCGGCGTTCATCTGCGGAATGCCCTTTCTGCTACTGCTGCCCTGTCTCGGTCGTGGTTTTGTGCAAGCACTGTGTTCCTCCTGGTTTTGGGGGGACCCTGCACCAGCCCCCCCTTCCCCCTCGCCTCCTTCCCATGGCTGGGAGCACTTGAACCTTTTTCCACCCTCTCTTCTCCCAGCAGCACACCAGTGCTCTCCGTAGGTGTTTTGGGGGGATTATTTTAGCTCTAGGGGCTGGGTGCTGCATCCCCCGTCTGTGGTTGGCATCTGTGGGTGCTGTTGTGATGCAGGCAGAGAAATTTCCCCTGCACCACTGAAAACTTGCGAGCTGGTGGGATGCTGCGGTGCAAAAATGGGGCAAGGACGGGGAGTGGGGGGGGATTCAGGCTCTGCTGCATCCCTGTGTTTCAGCTCGGGGGCTGGCTGAGGGGTCCCCATGGGCACTGAGCCACCCCTGCAGTGGGGGGACTCGGAGGGTCCTGGTCTTGTGCTCTGAATGGGGGGTCCCGCTTGTGGCACCCCCATCACTGAACCCTGGTTGGGTGCAGCCAGCCCCCCCCCGCCCCGCTTCCCCCAGCAGAGAGGAGAAAAATACCTGCTTGGAGAAAATAGAGCGTGGAAACTGCTTTTCCCTGGAGAGCTGGGGGGCAGCTGCAGCATGGGGGGGTCAGAAAGGAGCTGAACCCTGTGCCTGGAGTGCAGAGAGCACCCTGTAACCGGGTGGCTGGTTTCCGTTTTAACCGTGTTAACGGATCTGGGGAGAGGGGTAAAAAAAACCCAACTTGGCGGAGATGTTTATCGGAATTTGTGCCGGGGGGGGGCAGTTAGCGGGAACCCCAGGCACTGCAGTATTTCTGCTGCTGACTGCAAACCATAGCTCCCAGGACCTGCCACTGTCCTGTGGGCCCCCCGGGCTCTGGTTTTCCCGTGGAGGTGGTAAACCAAGGCTCGGGCACCGGGGGTGTCACCGCTCTCCCGGCCGGCGATGCCGCAGCTCGGGTGCTGTGGCATGGTCCCGGCGTGTCACACCTCCCGGGGTGCAGAGCAACACCCCTGCCTGATTTCATCAGGTGCTGCCCAGCCTGACGCAAGAGCGCGGGGGCGATGGGCGCGTGGCCCCGTGGCCCATGCGGGGTGGCTGCCTGAGTCACCCCTTCCGGTGCCACCACGCTCGTCCCGCCGCCGCCGGCTGCTTGTCCTGGGGATGCTCGGCGGCTCCCAGCTGCCCTGGTGCTGGGCTAAAGCCATTGCTCTTTCTTTCCTAGGACAGAGGGGTCGAGGTCCACCAGCAGCTGGGGAAGGGGCCCAGCACCTTCATCCCCCTGGGAGAGGTAAGAGCGGTGAGGGTGGTCTTAGGTCTGTGCATCCCTCCCTGCTGGGGGGCTCCTCCACCCCTCCCTGCCCTGGGGGGGGGGGGCAGGGCACTGTTAAGGAAAGATTCCCACCCCCCGACCCCAACTGTTAGTGCCTAGCTGGGGTGGGATGCTGGGGAGGGGGGGTGAATGGGGAGGAGGGGTGGGATGGGGATGGGTCACCCAGCCTGGGGTATCCCTGTGGCAGGGGGGGGGACGACGACGACGACTTGTTTTGGAGGAATGGGGGAGCAGTTCTGTTGTTTCACCTTGGTGTTTTCCTACCCCAAGTCCCTGCCCCGCTTGTGCCTCAGTTTCCCCACTCATCCAAACACTTCTGCCTTTCCCCTGTGCTGCAGAGGCAGCCCCCGTCCTGCCCCCCTGAAAACTGCACCCCAAAATCCCCGGGGGCTCCCTGTGCTGGGGCACCCTCAGTCCTATCTCAGCACCCACTGCTGGTGTCCCAGATGGTTCCCCCTTCGGCAGAGATAGCACCGTGGTTTCGTCACCGCGGCGGGGGTGGAGAGGCTGGGAGGGGGGAGCTGAGCCCCGTCTCCTCCCCGCTGCACACCAGTGCCCAAATAAACAACCCAACCCGCGGGCCGAGCAAGCTGGGCTGTGCGGGCTCTGGCATGGAGACCCCCAATCACCCCCTGCCCCCCCGGAGTGGGGAGACGGGCAGTGGGGGCTGCCGGCGCTGTCCGTACCGGGCGGCGGGTGGGAGGCTGGGTGCCTTCAACTGGGTGAGCATCTGATGCTGTGGGTTGGGTGCTCCTGGATGCCTGAGTCCTGCTGGCCACTGGAGCTTAATGCAAGGCGGGGAGGTCTCCCTTCTAGGTTAGGGGGGCTGTTGGGAAGAGTGGGGGGCTGCGGCACACAGCCCTTCACCACCCTCCTCTCCCCGTCCTGGCAGATCCCACAGGAAGGCGCAGAGAGCAGCCTGCGCCAGCTCCTCATCGAGGCCTTCGTCTCGGCGGGCAGGGTGGACAACATCACCATGGTCATGGGGCTGCACCCCCAGTATCTCAGCAGCTTCTGGAAGACCCAGTACCTCCTCCTGCGCATGGACGGGCCCCTGCCCTACCACAAGCGCCACTACATCGCCATCATGGTGAGGATGGGGGTCCCTGGGGGTGTGGGGTCCCTGGGGGTGACGTGGGGTCCTGGCACCGCTGCTGGGTTTTTGCCTGGAGGCGGGAAGGTTTGGGACCCCACAGATGGGCCCTCTCTGACCTGTGGTCCCGGAGCCTTGGAAGCCCCTTTGGGGTTGGTCCCGCGGTGCCCACCTGGGGTAGCCCAGCACCCCTCCGCTCCAGGGCCCCTGGGGACTGGCATTGGCAGGGGGCTGTGCAGATGTCCCTGGCTTATCCCCAGGGAAAACCCTCCAAGAGTGATGTGGGGGGGTGGGGGTGGGGTGGCTCCCTGCCTTGGCTTCTCCAAGGGCTTGTAGCAGGGTTGGGGTCCCCTGGGCAGCGCTGGGGGCTGACTGCCCAGCTTTCCCCACAGGCGGCAGCCCGGCACCAGTGCTCCTACCTGGTGGGTTTGCACATGGGGGAGTTCCTGCAGGCAGGGGGCAACCCAGCGTGGCTGCAGGGGCTGCACTGTGCCCCTCAAAAACTCAGGAACCTCAACGAGATCAACAAACTGCTGGCCCACAGGCCCTGGCTCGTCACCAAGGAGCACATCGAGGTGAGATGATGCTGCCGCACTACAAAACACGCTGGGTTTGGGTGCTTGACCCCAGGGGCCGCATCCCTGCTTGCACAACCCTCCCAAGTTGAACCCTTTTAGAGCTGGGGGAGTCTGAGCTGGAGGGCAGGGTCTGTGTTGCTCCCAACAGACGGGAAGGGGAGACATGTCCCCCGTGACTGGGGACTGTCCTGCTGACAGCGGCTGGTCTATGGGGAGAGGCACATCCCAAACACCCTCCTGTCTCCCTGCCCTTGGCTTACCACAGCTCTGGGGTGTGGTGGGGGGTACGGCACAGCGAGCTGGGGGGCTGGGGGATCTCTCCAACCCCTCTGCCTTGCAGGCTCTGCTGAAGACGGGGGAGCACAGCTGGTCGCTGGCGGAGCTGGTGCAGGCCCTGGTGCTCCTCACCCACTACCACTCGCTCGCTTCCTTTGTCTTTGGCTGCGGCATCAACCCCGAGGAGGACCAGGATGGGGGGCACAGCTGCCAGCCCCCCTCACCCCACAGCGACAGTAGCCCAGCCTCCGACGACAGCCTGGGGAGCTCTGGGGTAAAGGGGGAGCTTTGCCTTGTGGGGGTGTGGGTGGAAAGAGAAGGCGTGGTGGGTGCTGGACTGCTTATGGTGCTTCCCCTGGGAGTCACCCCAGGGCCTTTTATTGGGAACAGCGGATGCTTTAGGGCTGTGCAGTAACATCCTCTGTGCGGTAGCATCCTCCACAGGGCTTCCCCTTCCTCCTGGTCCCAGGGACAAGGCGTGGGAGCAGATGGGACCTGAGCAGGACAAATCCAGAGGCAAATGCTCTTTAGAGCAGCCCTGGGGCTGTTCCAAGTGACAGCAGAGCTGAGAGTGGCTCTGTGCTGCTGGAGGCTTGCAACCCCTCTGCAGCCGTTTGCAGCCTGGGGCAGGGTTGACTCTGTCCTCTGCTTTGCCAGGGCAAAGATGCCATGCAGGAGGTGGAAGTGCTGATGGAGAGGATGAAGCTGCTGCAGGAAAGCCAGCTGGAGGAGGAGGGTGTCACGCAGGAGGAGATGGCGACGCGCTTTGAACAGGAGAAGACTGAGAGTTTGCTGGTCGCTCCCTCGGGTGAGAAGGTGCAGGGATGCAGCCGGCTGGGGACGGGGTCCCTTTGGGCCTGGGAAATCCCAGGGAAGGGGGGAAGGAGCCAGCATCTTCCCAGGGAAAAGCAGGACTAGGCCCTCAGCTGCAGGGCTGGCTCTGTCTGGGGTCACACCACATCACTCATGGCCACTGCGGTGGTGCCTTGTAGATATTGTGGATCACTCCCTGCAGTCCAACGTCCTCTGCTTCGTGGAGGACCCCGAGTTCGGCTACAAAGACTTCACGCGGAGAGGCGAGCAGGCACCCCCCACTTTCCGTGCGCAGGTGGGTGTTGGCAGTCCCACGCCAGCAAGAGGGGAAGGGGTGGCAGGGTGCTGGGTGGCAGGTCCTGCTTGTCTTGGTGAGGGGACAGCGGGGCGGTTCCTGGGGCCATGGACAGCGTGGGTGCAGAGGGTGAGGGCCTGGAACCAGGCTGGAGCTGCCTGAGCCATGCACCGAGATGGTAATAGCTGCGGGGGGGGGGGGGTGGTGGTGTGTCAATGTGCGTGGGAGACCCCAGCTTGTGTCCCTGGCTTTGAAGGGACCCCACATTTCCCCATCAAGCCCCTATCCCAGCAGGATTTCTCCGGCAGGATTACACCTGGGAGGACCACGGCTACTCGTTGATCAACCGCCTCTACCCTGACGTGGGGCAACTCCTGGACGAGAAGTTTCAAGTCGTCTACAACCTGACGTACAACACCATCGCCATGCACTGTGGCGTGGACACGTCCATGCTGCGCCGGGCCATCTGGAACTACGTCCACTGCGTCTTCGGGATCCGGTAGGTCCCTGAGCCACAGCTGGAGCCTGGTCTCTGCCTTGGTGGAGCCCATGAGCAGGTCCAGCCTGGGAGCCTGCAACTTGGTCTTGGTGAGGCTGTTACTGCTGCTTAGACTAAGGCAAAGTGATGCTGTTGGGGGGCTCGGCTTAGGTCCAGGAAGACCCCAGGGTGTGCGAATGGGCAGGGGTTCTGCCTGGAGTAACGTGCCCTCCTCTCTCCCCCAGCTACGACGACTACGACTATGGGGAGGTGAACCAGCTCCTGGAGCGCAGCTTGAAGATCTACATCAAGACGGTGGCTTGCTACCCTGAGAAAACCACCAAGCGGATGTACACACAGTTCTGGAGACACTTCAAGCACTCGGAAAAGGTGCTGCCCCATCCCTTCCCCTCCTGGCAGGGTACGGCGGGGTGCTGAGCCCCCCATGCCCTGACCACCCCGCTCTCCCTGTGTAGGTGCACATCAACCTGCTCTTGCTGGAGGCTCGGATGCAGGCAGCTCTGCTCTACGCCCTGAGAGCTGTCACCCGCTACATGACCTGACCGGCCTCTGCTCCCTTCTCCTCCTCCTGCCCCAGGTTTGGGGGAGAGGCCAGGGGGGAGCTGATACCCTAAAGAGTTTGCTGGAATATTGTCTTCCCCGCTTAAGGGGCCTGGAGCTGTGAAAGGAAAGGGGGGGCTTTCTTGCCGCTCATCCCAGGAGAGGGGACGCCCAAGAAGCCCTGGGTGCCAGGAAGAGCCTGGCCTGCTGTCCTGGGGCTCAGAGAGCTGGGGGTGCTCGACTGCTCCATGCCTTTCTCGGAGTGAGCCTGAAAGAAGCCAGACTGGGGTGCTGTGGGTGCTGCTTTCACCGTGCGGTGCTGGTGTTACACCTCTGTGCCACCTCCCGGCACCAAGGCTGCCGCCGTGCAGGATGCTTTTCGTGCCAGAGATCACGAGAGGGTATCGTATCGTGGGCTTCGCCCCTGCTTCTTGGGGTCTTGTCATGCTGGAAGACAGGCAGCTGCTGGCAGGGATGCTGCCCTGGCACCCCCTCCCCCCCGCTGCAGCTCGCACCCAAGGATGGCACCACAGGAGTGGTGGGAAGGACCCGGCCGCCCCGTTGCCCAGCCGGACAGCCCCCCGTGCCACCCGCTTCCGAGCTGAGTCCCCCCGTGTTGTGGAGCCGCAGCCTCTTCCCCAGCCATGCAGACCCCCACTCCTCCCTGCCCGGCCTGGGTGTTTCCACTGCCTTCAGCGTCCGCTGTGACACGGGGTCCCCTCCGTGGCTGGGGGTGTGCGCAGCCCCTTGCTGCTCCTCCCCGTGGACCCTGGCACGGCCAGACCCCAGCCCAGCCCTTGGATGGGGGCTGGCAGGGCTGCGGGGGGGGTTAAGCTTTGCCTGCCCAAGCCCCCTGCAACTGGGGATGTGAAGTGCCTCTTAAGCTGGGTCCCAGGGCAGGAGCAGGGTGTGTAGTGCCTGCGGTGTGTTTTACACTTTTTTGCGTCATTTTCCAGCCACTGGCACATCTCTGCTGCCTCAGCCTTCGGGGTGAGGCGGGGGGAGCTGTGCTGGGGCATGGGGCTGCCTGCGCCTGCCCATCCTGGGGTGGGATGGGGGGTGGCCATAGCTTTACCCAGATGTGCCCGAGCATTTCCCAGCGGTGCGGGTCGCCGGGGAGGTGCCTGTTTGGGAGGGCCCCGGCTCCTGGCTCTGCTGGAGCAGGGGTCAGGGTCCGGCAGCATCACCTGCTGCTCAGCCACTCTTGGTTTGTAGCTCCAATTAAGTTATTTCTGTATTTTTTTGGGTGTATTTAATCCTGACTGGGCATGGAAATGCCACTGTGGCTTTGCTACAGATTTTGTTTTGAAAAAATAAAATTGTTCTTTTTTTTTTTTTTTCTTCTTCTTTTTTTTTCTTTTTTTTCTTTTTCCTAACGCCTCTGCAGGACAGCGCTGCCAAGCAAGTGTGCGTGCGATGCAGTTTCCCTTTCCCTTTGCTCAGCGCTAGATCCTGCATAGTGCAGTACGGGGTGGGGGTGTCCCACTGCTCTGGGGGTGGCTGGGAGCAGCCCTGGGTTGTCCAGGAGGGCACGTGGGGGGCCCACGCACTCCCCATTTGCCTGAAGCGGGTGGGCTGGGCTCCAGTGCACCCTCCTTGCAGGGACCATTGCCAGCCCATCCTGGGTGCAGCACCCTCCCAGAGAGCTGGGATTTGGGGCGCCAACACTCATCCCAGTGTGGGTGTCCCACGGGATGCTCCGGTCCTGCTGCTGGGATGGAGCTGAGTGGGCTATAGTGGAGCTGGGGGGGTGGAGCAGCACTGGGGGCATCTCAGCCCCGTGATGTGGAGCTCAGCACTTATCAGGGTGCAGGCAGGAGCCCCTGGCAGCTGCCGATAAGATCCCCGAGGAGGGGACAGCCCGTCCCTTTGCTCCAGCCCCACGCCGGCAGGGCGAGGTGCATCCCTGTGCCCGAGGAGCTGGATCCTGGCTCTGAGGCTGTCTGGACCCTCCAGCCCCTGCAGATGGGTGGGATGGACCCACCGTGCTGCCCCCCCGGAGTGGGGATGGGGGGCTGGATGGGGATGGGGCACCACCGGCACGGCGAGGGTTTGCTGGGGGTTTGTAGGGCAGAGCCTCTGCGCTGCGCTCCTGGGGCAGCTCAGGGGCGCGGGGGAAACTGAGGCAGGAGGGTGGGTCTCCCTTGACTTTGCTGGTCACGGTCCCCATCCAGGTCCCCTTTGCGCAGCTGGCGACTCCGGGAGGGTTTAGCGAACACCTGGCAGAGGGGAGCTGCAAACCCCGGGTAAGCGTTAGCTTAATGCTTACAAGACACCAGAGACCCCCCTGGGGGGCGGGGGGGCCCTGCCGGTGCTCCTGGGCTTGCACGAGGCGCCAGCCGGGGCTGAGCCGTTTTCCTGCGCTGAGTCACAGCCTCCAAATATTTCCCAGCGTGTTTTTCCAGGCCTGGCTGAGGCTGAGCCTTCGGAGAGAAAAGCAAAGCCTCCCCTCCACACGCTAAAGTTTTACGGTGTCACCCTGTAACACCCAGCCAGCGAGGGGACAACACCGTCTGGGGACCTGGGGGTGCTTGGGGACCCCCGGGATCCCTAGAGCAGCCCCCAGCCCCTGCCAGGGTGGCAGCTCCCTGCCCCAGGGGGTGGCAGGATTATTCCCTGAATATACCGGGAATGGCAACCATAAGCTTATTTTTAAGTGAGTCCTGCATGATTTTAGGGAGGGTGCTTGGAGATCTTTAGTGCTAGTGGCTTTTGTACCGTACCTACGGAGGGGTCTGGCCGTGGGGTCTCGGGTACCCGGTGCAGCTGGGGGATCCCAGCAGGGAGCACTGTGTCGGCTTTTCAAAAGAAATGAGAAAATGTCCTGGGGAACCGAGGCAGCTCAGACAATCAATGGCAATCGTTGGAAAAATGTCAAGTTGACAGGGAGATTCTGTCAGAGGGATTTTTCCTGCTGCCTTCTTGGCTTTCTTTGAGGTATCTGAAATATTTTGTTCAAATGGAAGAAATCCTCCAATAAAGGCACCATTTCTGGTCACAAAGCCATGCTGGGAGCAGCTGAGCCTTTCAGAAAAATAAAAATAATAAAAAATCCTTCTTTGCTACAGTTTCACCCTGGCACATCTGGCAAAAGCAGCACCAGCATCTTGTGGGGTCACTGCTCTGCATCCCCGCTGCTCCTCGCTTTTCCCTGCACGGTCAGATAACCGGGATGACACAGTCCAGCCGGGTCCCTGGGCACCCCTGGAGCAGCGATGCCCCCCCAGCGCCCAACCCCCAGCCCTGCAGACCCAGGCTGGGCCGATGTTTAAATCCCGGTGCCGGGGTGAGCAACTGCATCGGCAATTGCAAACCCATTGGGGATGGCGACCAGTTTGCAACGCCGCAGCAAGCGGTGCCCAGCGTGAGTCAAAGCTTTGTGGTGGTTTTCTGGGCCCTGGGTGCCATGGGTCAGGTGGGAGGAGGGCTGTGGGCAGGGGGCTGCGCTGTGGCCGTGGCAGGGTGAGGTTTTGCCTTGGGCAGGGCTCCAAGCAGCTGGCTGGGGCTGGGTGCGTTGCTCACCTGCACGGTGCATGCCTGCATGGTGCCTTGGCTCGGGGAGCAGAGGGCATGAGCTCAGGTGAGCTCCTCTGGTGCTTAAAAATACATATATATTGCATTTTTTCATGTGTATACACACACAATTTTTATATATAGATATATATATAAAAATATATATATACACAGTGCTTTCAGAATGGCTGGCAGCAGCCTGAGCACCAGCACCCCTCCGTACCAGCCCAGCATCCCCAGTGCACCAAGGTTTTCTCCCCAGCACCCCGCAGCAAGGACAGGGCGATACCTTTTTGTGTTAGTTTCTATTGTTTCTGCCCATCCCCTGCTGTGTTTGCAAGAAGATACGGAGTGACCAGGGCTGGGTGGGTCCCAGGGGGTCCACCCCACCTGTGCTGCCCCAGCACCCAGCAGGTCCCCTCTCCCCAGGGCGCACCCGGGAAGGACCCAGTGCCTGGAGCCGGCGTTGCCCTGAGCCTTGCTCAGGGAGCTGCAAAGCGGGAAGGTTCTTGAAAATTTTGGGTTTAATCCCTTTTTTCCTCCCCTACAATCTTGCAAATCTTGGCCTTAGCAACAAGTGCTGGGTTGGGCTCCAGATTTTCCTCCCCAGTTTTGTTTTAAATACACAAATGATTTATCATGGGCACCCAGCGCTTCCCACGCTCCCAACAGCCAGCCAGCAGCAAGCGCCCCGGTGAAGGACCCATCCTTTACTTTTTTCTTCTCCCCATTTTCCTACCACACCATCAAATAATTCAGGGCTGAGCTGGCACCATGAATCTCCTTTAACTCATCGCCTGGGTCATTGCATCAATTTAACCCCCTTCCTTCTTTTCAGGTGGTCACAATTATAAACCAATAAATTCCTCACCCTGAGTTTTACCAAGGCCGGCAATTTGTCTGCACATATATAATTTATCGGCAGCTTTCATTGTCTGCCTTGCAAGGCAGAAGGCGTGTTAATAATCTCCCTACCTGCAGCCGATAGTTATGATCCCAATGTATGCAATTTTTGTGCACTACAGTTGCCCTCGACTGAACAATAGAACGTGTTTGTGGTGTTTGACATGCAGCGATGTGATGGGAAAATGACGATAATAATCGCGGCCTGTGCTGAACGAGCGCTTTAAGGCTGAGGGAATCAAAAGTGCTTTGCAGAACGGGCATTACCGGAGCTGAGCTGCCCTCACTGCGCCGTGTCGCTGTGCCCTGTCGTGACATGGGAGGGTGCAGCAGCATCGTGCCATGCCAAGGGTTGTCTCTCACCGTGCCCAGCGCCTGGCCCAGCTGCAGGAGGGATCTGAGCAGCCGGGGAAGTTCCCAGTCTGGCAGGTGGCCGGGATGGGGCTCAGCCCGTGCAGGGTTCGTGCGGGGTGGGGGGTGAGGAGGAATATCCGTGGTCCACAGGCTGCGTGTGGGTAAATTCCGGCTGGAAACGAAGCGGCTCTTCGTGGGTGGACATGGAGGGTCGGCTCAAGCGAGCGGTGGTGGTGGCCATGTCTGCACGGCTCCGGGCAATCCCGTGTCTCCCGTGGGATCACGTATTTCCCAGCCATGAGCAGCTGCCCCAGCAAAGCCTCGGCTGTGGTCACCCCGGACTGTGATAGAGCTGAGCCCCAGTGCTCCCAGTCCCTCCCAGCCCCTTCCCAGCAGTGGAGCCCTGGAGCTGCCCAGGGACACTGGTGAAGGTTTTGTGGGGCGGTGCGTGGGAGGGAAGGGACCAGCCCCTGCGTCGCTGCCTTAGCTCATGGGATCAGAATCTGTCCTGCCCGTGGAGCCCAAAATATCCCCTGGCACCACCTGCACCCGGCGCCAGCCCTGCTTCCCTGTGTAACCCACACTGTGCCCAGCGCCGCCGGGGCTGCCAGCCCGTTGCCGTGCCACCGTGTCACTGCTGTGGGAGGGACACCACCACCCGGGTGCACACGTGGCGTTGCGGGACGCCGAGCGCTGCTTTTTGCAGCCAGGTTTTGCCCAGACGTGCAATTTTGCACCCGGCTGTGCACCAAGGTGGGCACCTTTGGGTCTCTGCAGTGCCAGGAGCCATCCTGCACCGGGCTGGGAGCCACAGTCCCTCCAGAAGCCCCTCCAAAAAGCAGCTTGATCCTTGCAGGCACAGAGGGAAAGCTTGGGGGGAGGGGCGGGGGGGGGGGGGGGGGGGCGGGCAGAGCAGCACCCAGCCTTCTCGCTCCTCTGCAGCAGGTAATAAGTTGTTTGCATTGGATTTAATAGCGACAATTTGGCTGTCACCGAGAAGCCGACTTGCTGTCCTTGCTGGGGACGAACTGGGCTTGTCCCGGGGGAACTGCAGACCCTGGGCACCGCGGGCTGTAAATCCCAGATGGCTGCTGGGGGGGTTTAGTCCCTGACAAGTGGCCAGGCAGCAGCGATGGCACGGTGCTGCGCGGGGCGGCTGGCACCAGAGGAGCCCGTAAGTCATGATGTGGCCCCGAGCTGCTGCCACCTCCCTCGCCCGGGCCCTGGGGTGCCACCCCCCACCCGCAGCTCTGCGCCAGCCGAGGGACGAAGCCCCCCGGTGGGTGCCAAGGGGGCCCCAGCACATGCCCGTGCAACAGCGGGGAAGAGCCGGCACCGCCGCGGCTCGGCCCCCGGCTCCTCTGCCTGCCCCCCGGCTGCCCCCCGGTTCCTCCCCGGTTCCCCCCCGGTTCCTCCCCGGCTGCCCCCCGGTTTCCCTGGGCGGGCAGCGCCACTCGCTGGGGGCCGGCAGCAGCGCCGCGAACCGCCCGCTGCAACCCTGCCCCGCAGCCCGCTGCAACCTGCCCCGATACCACCCTGCCCCCCCGCAACCCTGCCCCGCAGCCCCCCGCAACCTGCCCCGATACCACCCTGCCCCCCCGCAACCCTGCCCCGCAGCCCCCCGCAACCTGCCCCGATACCACCCTGCCCCCCCGCAACCCTGCCCCGCAGCCCCCCGCAACCTGCCCCGATACCACCCTGCCCCCCCGCAACCCTGCCCCGCAGCCCCCCGCAACCTGCCCCGATACCACCCTGCCCCCCCGCAACCCTGCCCCGCAGCCCCCCGCAACCTGCCCCGATACCACCCTGCCCCCCCGCAACCCTGCCCCGCAGCCCCCCGCAACCTGCCCCGATACCACCCTGCCCCCCCGCAACCCTGCCCCGCAGCCCCCCGCAACCTGCCCCGATACCACCCTGCCCCCCCGCAACCCTGCCCCGCAGCCCCCCGCAACCTGCCCCGATACCACCCTGCCCCCCCGCAACCCTGCCCCCGCAGCCCCCCGCAACCTGCCCCGATACCACCCTGCCCCCCCGCAACCCTGCCCCGCAGCCCCCCGCAACCTGCCCCGATACCACCCTGCCCCCCCGCAACCCTGCCCCGCAGCCCCCCGCAACCTGCCCCGATACCACCCTGCCCCCCCGCAAACCCTGCCCCGCAGCCCCCCGCAACCTGCCCCGATACCACCCTGCCCCCCCGCAACCCTGCCCCGCAGCCCCCCGCAACCTGCCCCGATACCACCCTGCCCCCCCGCAACCCTGCCCCGCAGCCCCCCGCAACCTGCCCCGATACCACCCTGCCCCCCCGCAACCCTGCCCCGCAGCCCCCCGCAACCTGCCCCGATACCACCCTGCCCCCCCGCAACCCTGCCCCGCAGCCCCCCGCAACCTGCCCCGATACCACCCTGCCCCCCCGCAACCCTGCCCCGCAGCCCCCCGCAACCTGCCCCGATACCACCCTGCCCCCCCGCAACCCTGCCCCGCAGCCCCCCGCAACCTGCCCCGATACCACCCTGCCCCCCCGCAACCCTGCCCCGCAGCCCCCCGCAACCTGCCCCGATACCACCCTGCCCCCCCGCAACCCTGCCCCGCAGCCCCCCACAACCTGCCCCGATACCACCCTGCCCCCCGCAACCCTGCCCCGCAGCCCCCCGCAACCTGCCCCGCTGCAGCCCTGCCCCCCCGCAACCCTGCCCCGCAGCCCCCCGCAACCTGCCCCGCTGCAGCCCTGCCCCCCCGCAACCCTGTCCTGCATCCGTGCTGCAACCCTGGCCCACACCCCTGCTGCAACCTCCCCGCTGCAAACCTGCCCCCCTGCAAACCATCCCTGCATCACTGCTGCAAACCTGCCCCACAGCCCCGCTGCCAGCCCCACTGCCAGCCCCGCTGCCAGCCCCGTTGCCAGCCCCACTGCCAGCCCCGCTGCCAGCCCCACTGCCAGCCCCACTGCCAGCCCCACTGCCAGCCCCATTTCCAGCCCCATTGCCAGCCCCATTGCCAGCCCCATTGCCAGCCCCGCTGCCAGCCCCACTGCCAGCCCCACTGCCAGCCCCATTTCCAGCCCCATTGCCAGCCCCATTTCCAGCCCCATTTCCAGCCCCGCTGCCAGCCCCATTGCCAGCCCCATTGCCAGCCCCGCTGCCAGCCCCATTGCCAGCCCCATTGCCAGCCCCGCTGCCAGCCCCACTGCCAGCCCCATTGCCAGCCCCATTGCCAGCCCCGCTGCCAGCCCCATTGCCAGCCCCATTGCCAGCCCCGCTGCCAGCCCCGCTGCCAGCCCCACTGCCAGCCCCGCTGCCAGCCCCATTGCCAGCCCCATTGCCAGCCCCGCTGCCAGCCCCACTGCCAGCCCCATTGCCAGCCCCATTGCCAGCCCCGCTGCCAGCCCCGCTGCCAGCCCCATTGCCAGCCCCATTGCCAGCCCCGCTGCCAGCCCCGCTGCCAGCCCCACTGCCAGCCCCGCTGCCAGCCCCATTGCCAGCCCCATTGCCAGCCCCGCTGCCAGCCCCACTGCCAGCCCCATTGCCAGCCCCATTGCCAGCCCCGCTGCCAGCCCCATTGCCAGCCCCGCTGGCAGCCCCATTGGCAGCCCCACTGCCAGCCCCACTGCTGGCCCTGCCTGCACTGCTGCTGGCCCTGCTGGGGAAGGCCACCCTCGCCACCCTCAGCCGTTTCCTCGCCCGGTGGCTGGCTCACAGCGGCGGCGGACGAGGGCCCACCCCAGCCAACAAACCGACTTGCATCCTTCCCTTTCCCACGCAGGACTGAGCGCATCCTTGCCCCTCCTGGCACATCAGCTCGAGCTGGCTGCCCACCCTCAGGGTGGGGGCACTGTGGGTGTTAGCCCCCCTCCCCAGCCCTCTCCCTGCTCTGTCGTGCTGCAGCTGTGGCACATCTGGAGCAGAGCCAGGCTGGCCCCTGCCCCGTGGCTGCTCTGAGCCCTGCAGGGATGCCCAGAGCCTGGATGGCTGCGGAGGGAAAGGCCCATCTTCCTCCCTCCCCAGGGGGCACAGAGGTGGGGGTGCTCCCTGCAGCCAGCCTGTCCTGCAAGGGCTGAAAGCTGAAGGCGTGAAATGGATGCTCTTATCTAAAAGGGCCTGGGAGGAGAGGGGTGGGGGGCTGCGAAGGTGCTGGGCCGTGCAGAGCCCCAGCCTGGCTTCCCTGCCCCCCCGCGGGGGCCGGCTGCCTCCCAGCCAGCTCCGCAGCACGCAGCGCTTTGCAGCAGCAAGCCTTTTGCCTCTCAGTATTTTCCCGACACCTCCAAGAGGTGCCTCTCACTGCCAGGAGCTTTGGGGAGGAGGGTCTGACACCAGCGTCGGGGGTTTTAGCAGCTGCTGTGAGCTGGAGGTGCCTTGGAGCCAGGACGCAGCGCCCTGGCTCCGGCTTCTGCTCCTGCAAAGATGCTGCCCAGCATCCAGGAGCTGTTGCGGGCGTTTGTGCCCTGACCCCCCTCGCAGGATAATGTTTATCCCCTCGCTGGGTGGGCTCTGAGCTTGACTCACACAGTGTGGATGGTCTCGAGCTGCAAACACCCACCGGCCCCTGATGTGACCAAGGGGCAGGGGTGAGTCGGTGGCTCCGAGCGCATCACCCCAGGGTGGGCTCGTGGGCTCAGTGCCTCCCCCCGCCCCAGCACACCTTTGCAAAGGTGGGTGGCTGAGCCATGAGTCACACAGGGCTGGGGACACAAGGCGTTTCCCTGTGTGACAGACCAGTTTGGCACTGTTGCCATCCGCATGTGCACAGGATGCTGCTTGTGCTGGTGCGGGGAAGGCGCATCGCCCGGCAGCAGCTTCTCCGGCTGATAAAAATCGCTGTTCCTGGCTGAGATGTTAGAGGAAGCTCCTTGTAAGCGCTGGCTTTGCCTTGCTGCCTCTCCAAGATGGTTTCTCCAGGGTTTAAAGGCCCTAGAGCAGGGGTCGCTGCTGTTGGAGGAGGAAAGACAGGCGTGGGGGAGCCGATGGGCATCCCTGGCTGTTCCTGCTGGGATGCAGGGTGAGTGGGCGAGCATCTCATCTCACCTCAGTCCCGGCTCGGCTGGAATCAGCAGGATTCCACCACCACCAGCTTTATCATCCCACACGTTTAATAAGGGTGTGTTACGGCTTGACCCTCACTCCCGGGTCTGTCCCAGGCACGGCTGCCCTTGGGTTTTGCCACCCTGGGGTGACTGGGGTGGCCGTAAGCACCCAGCCAGCCCTGCTCGCCCTCACCCCGTGCCACGACGTCGGGCTGGTGCCGATGCACAACAGCCATTTCCAGCTGCCCTGGTGGCTTCTCGCTCTCCAGCTGCAAGGGGAACCCAGCCGTGGCTGGAGGGTGAGTCACATTCCCCAGAGCTGGCTGCAGAAGAAGGAAATTAAATCCACGTATTCGTGCTGAAACAGGGAGGAGCGAGCACTGCGTCACTTGGCACATTTCCAGTGGGCATTAGCCGAAGCTGTGACACCGAAAGCCTGGGGTCTGTCATGGGGGAAGGTGATCTGTGATCATGAGGGGATGGTGGGAGCTGGGGTGGTGCGGTGACCCCCACCTGGATGATGCAGCCCGGTGGGGAGAAGCCCCTGAGCATCCACAACGCAGCCCCACGCTCCGTGGGGAACCGGAGCTGTGCCGGGAGCTGTGGGAGAGCGGCCGGCAGTGATTTTGGCCGTGGCTCCCGACATTGCTTGCTCTCGCCCGGCACCCCAGCGGTGCGTGATGCCGGCAGGCTGCCTGCCCGGCTCTGCAGGCAGCACGGAGATGCTCCTTGGCTCCTTTGGGAGAGCTCATCCAAACTGGGGGGCAGCAGGATGCAGCCCTGGGATCTCTGTGTCAGCATCCCGCAGCTGTCACGAGCACCTGTACGACTTGACAACAGTACTGGTGTCACTGGGAGGGGAACGGCTGTGGTTTCCCAGCTTGGGAAACAGCCCGGGTGCAGCTTTCCCTGCAGAAATCCCTCACAGAGCCTTGAACATCCCAGGATTCATTTGCTGAGGAGCTGCAGGCCACCCGTTAATGAGGCTGCAATGGAAGCGTTGCACAGAGGAGCCCAAAGGTGGGAGGTGGGTGCCCGGGGGGAGTAGGGGGTGTCGGAGGAGACAGGGAATCCCTGGAACAAACCTGCCCTGCCCCGGTGAGCACCCTCCGCTGCCGGGGCAAGCTTTGCCGTGCCGGGGTGCTAAGGGCTAAATCCACCCCAGGGGACCCAGGGAACGTCACCTCGGGCTTCTGCAGGCGAAGATCCCGCTCGCTGGGGTGTGGGGAGGGGGATTCAGCGTGAGGCGAGGGGGGGATGCTGCAGGGGCTGGAGCTTTCGGGCCGTTTTGTGATGATTTGGGGTTTGCATCGAGGCCGAGGGGTGCCCACCCTGGAGGGGTCTTAATGCCAACGGGCACAAGCGGGACTTGACACGTGCCCCCCTTCAAACCCAGAAAACACGGCAGCAAGTAACCCCAACCCGTGTTTTATTATTTGAAGGTGATGTTTTGCCTTAAGGGGGTCTGACACACGAGCCTTGCCGCTGGATGGACATCTGGATCCATCAGGACATTGGGATCCATTGGGATCCACTGGCAGGGGGAAGATGAGGGAGACCAGCCCTCCCCCATGGAGGATTTGTGGGGGGGGTGGCAGGGAGGGCTCAGGGATGCAGGATGGATGCTGTGCCGGGGGATCAGTGCATCCAGACATCGGGCAGTGAGCCCACGGCCGGACGCCCTGGACACCGGGATCTCGCTCACCGCTGCAGCGTCAGAAAGTTGGTGTTAAGCTGTCGGGGATGAGATTTTTTTTTTTCCCAGTATAGCAAGTAATTTGATTGTATTCTGTTATTTGATGTATTACAGTGATTGCAAACTTTAATATAAAAATTAACCAAGGGAAAACAGGAGTTTGGTGGTGTTTGAGCTCTCATCAGAGAGAATGGAAATTTTTTAAAGTATTTCTTGTTTTGCTCATGTTAAATACTCCCTCTATCCAGGAGGTCAGATCCAAAGCCCCGTGTGTGCCCCAGGAGCATTTTAAGCCAGATTTTCTGTCCCTGGGGCAGCCAGCGGCCCCACAAAGCCCCTCACCCCGTGATTTAGGAGTGGCCGGGGAGGGGGCGGTGGGGTGCGATGCCTCTGGGTGTGCTGCTGGCTGTGCCCCCCGTGCCCCCCCTGCCCCCTGCAGCCCAGCCGGTCCTTGGGAGCCCATCCGGGGCTGCGGCCGCATCGCTGAGGCCCCAGCGGCTGCTGTACAAGCTAATTGGAAAGATTAGAGAGTAAAACCTTCATCCCGGTAATTACCAGCTCACGTGGTGGCTGGTGATGGTGTGAACGGTGTCCCGGCCCCCGGAGCCGTGCCACAGCCCTGCCAGGGTTGGGGTGTCCGGGGGGGGACCCCAACACCCAGCCCAGGTAGGAGATGCTTTTCGTAGGGTTTCCTCTTGCCTGTCATCTCTGGCTACCCCACACCTCACCCGCCCCCTCCCCACTGCCCCCCAACACCCCCCCAGCACCCCAGTGACACACCGGCCTCAGCTCCCCCTGGCCCCGAATCCCACCATCACCCCGAATCCCCCTGCCTGCAGTGCTGCGGGAACTGGCCCAAGACCCACACCCCAATGTCCCAGCTGACCCCCAGTCCCCACCCCACAGCACCCCAGCACCCTCTTGGCCCCCAGACCCCCCACCCCTAAGCCCCACAGCACCTGGTTACTCACCCCTAATCCTCCCAACCCCAAATCCTTCCTGTGTCCCCCCCCAGGGCACCCCATCACCCCCTGACCCCCAAGCATCACCCCCCCCCTCAATCCCCACAGCACCCCTCACCCCCAACCCCAAAGCCTCACCTCGCCCCCTCCAGCGCCGCCCCAACGCCCGCGGGCCCTGTCACCCCCCGACCCCCCAGCCCCTCCAGCGCCGCCCCAACGCCCACGGGCCCTGTCACCCCCCGACCCCCCCAGCCCCACCCCAGCCCCCCAGCCAGCCCCCCCGGCCGCCTTCACACCGCCCCTCTGCCCCGTTCCCCACCGAGGGGGAGTGGCTTCCAGACGGGGCGTGACCTGAGACGGGGCGTGGCCTGCCGCGGGGGCGTGGCCTGCCGGCGGGCGGACTACAACTCCCGGCGTGCTCGGCGCGCCCCTTCCCCCCGAGGCTTCCGGCGGGGCCGGCCCGGGAGCGGCGCAGGGAGCCGGCGGCCGCGGGCAGCAGGTGAGGGCGGGCGGGCGGCCCGGGGGACCCCCCGGGGGGTGGCCGGGCCGGGCTCGGGCCCTCTCCCCGCCGGCTGCGCCCCGGGTGGTGCGCGGGCGAGGGGCTTTGAAGGGGGCGGGGGGCAGAAGTGCCCGCGGGGGGTGCTGGGGGGCTGCGGGCGGCCTTGGTGGGGGCCGCGTCTGGCCGGCGCCCCCGGGGACTGGGCTCTGCCCGCTGGGCTGGCTCTGCAGGCGGGCCGGGGGCTGCCTGGGCCGGGCCGCCCCTCATGCTGGAGACCCCCCTTCCGGGCGGGCCGGCCGGCGCTGGGTGCTGTGCTGTGCGGTGCGGCGCTGTGCTCTGCGGGCTGGGGCTGGCACTAAGAGTAAAGCCTGGTTTTCCCTCAGCGTGGCCGTCCCGCCGCTCCGTGAGGGCCCTGTCCCTCCCCCCCCCGGGGGGGCCCTCTCCCTTCCCCCACCACCCCCCTCCCCCCCCCCGGGGGGGCCCTCTCCCTTCCCCCACCACCCCCCTCCCCCCCCCGGGGGGGACCCTGTCCCTCCCCCCCACCCCCCTCCCCCCCCCGGGGGGGACCCTGTCCCTCCCTACCCCCACCCCTACCCCCCCGAGGGGTCCCTGTCCCTCCCTACCCCCCCGGGGGGGCCCTGTCCCTCCCCCCGACGTCCCCTCTGGGGCAGCCCCGCCGGTGTTCCTTTGTTTGATCTGCCTTAACGCTGACTGAAACTGGAACCTGCTGCGCTTTCTGCTTTAATTGTTCTTTCCCTCTCTTGGCGTGCAGATGAATTATTTACCTCTCGGCCTTGCCTTGGGTTGTGTTTGTCCAGGGGAAGGTAGGTGAGGGCTGGGTGCCCCTCTCTGGGGCTGAAGGTATTGAAAAAAAAACTTGAATGGTGTCAGGAGGTGCTTCGTGAGGCTGAAAAGAAGTTAAAAGCTGCTCTCCTCAAACGTTCAGATGTTTAAACCAACCCTCGGAAGCGGGAATGGCTGCGATTGCTCCTCTTGTGTGTGGAAAAAAAAAAAAAAAAAAAAAAACCAACCAAAAAAACCACCACCTGGAGTTGTGTGTTGGTGAGTTAGGAACGCAAAGCTTGCCTTTCAGAAATATGAACACCTGAATCGGGCAGGGTCAGGTTGGCTGGCAGGGCAAGGGGATGATGAAGTTCCCTGTGCCCCCTGCTCGGTGCGTAAAGGTTTGGTTCAGCTGACTCGGCTTGACGTGCTGGTGGTGTAGAAGTTGCACGGGAGCATAATGAAATTCCTCTGCCTGCTATGATTTCAGTATAAATGCCTGTTGCTCTTCAAACGCACCCTTTGAACTACTCCCGATTACTTTTAAGAGTAGAGAAGACCTAAAGTTGTAACTTTACATAGTTTAAATTCCTTTTCAAATGAGAGCGCAAAAACGGGGGGAATAAAGCCAAACTGAGGCCGCTTACGAGGGAACCTGGTCAGCACACAGTTACGCCAGTTGAAGTTAATACCTCGTACAGGGATGGTGAGAAACCCCTCTCCCCATCCATTCAGAGTAGGTTTAAACTTGTTCTTCCCAACAGTGCTGGAAATGACTGCGCTGGTCTGTCCTAAATAAGTGTGGCTTGAAGTGTGTCAGCTTGTACTTTCAAAGGGCTCCCTTTGTAGTTGGGTAATATCTCAAAAGGCTGGTTTTGTAAGGAATGTTTCCTTTCTGGACTACCAAGAAGTGGCTGGATGAGCTGTATCTGCGGCAAAGTATCCTCAAATCTTATAAGACGGGGAGGGGGGAGTCCTGTTGGGAGTACGGGGCAGCGCAGAGAGGCTGCCACAAACATGGGGAATGTGATTGCATCCTTGTTTTCATGCTGCTGGATCAGTAATCTGTGATTATACAGCTTTCTACTTCATTCAATCACTGGTTAATTTGATTTCCAGTTTAATTTGATGACAGTTTTGAGAGCCAAATCGCTTGTATTTAAACAAATGGCTTCTATTTTGATCAAATTTCATTGTGTTTGGCATGTGTTGGGGCATTATATGTATTAAAAATCGCTGACACTGCAGTTCCTGCAGGTCTATTAGTTGGTGATGAATATTCAGTTACGAGCTAGACAAAACCTGTGTCTGGCAGGGAGTTGAGGGGGGGTGGGCTTAAAGCAAAACCCACGCAATAGTGGAAGTTGCAGTGTTTTTTTTATCCATGGCCTAAGTGATGCCGTGCACAAAGCAAGTTGCAGATATCCTTGGGGTCATCTGGATCACCTCGAAACATGCTCATTTTTCAGGCAAAATTGAAACTTTGGACTACAGGGAGTGCAAAGGAAGCAGGTACGGCTGTTGGGGGCAAGGATGTCATCTTGCTCCTGCTTCCATTATGGGTGGGAGTGGAGTGTGCGTAGTGAAGCGATGCTCCACGTCATTCAGGATCTGCTCCCTAATTTTGTTTAGTTGGGGTTTTCCACATACAAGTGCCGTGCGGGTTTTTTCTGAGTGTGAGAATGAGGTTTTTGCTGGCAGGTTTGGAGCTGGTGGAAAACTAATGGATGTGTGACCGCAGCAGCGTTAGGCCTCAGCTTTGTGTTGAAGGGAAAAAAAGCCCTTTCAGAGATCTATTTTTATTATTTAATTAGTAGCTCTTGCTGACTTGTCAGTGCTGCAGTGATAACTATTTCCAGTCCTTTTCTGCGCAGCGGGGTCACGCGTCAGGCAGTGAATGCACCAGGCAGTCATACCCTGGGCTGGCTCTGGCTCTGGGGGGGTTTAACTCCTTCCCGACTGTGCCCCCAAAATCCCAGGGTGGATTCCAGGTGAGGGGTCAGCATGCAGAGAACACAGAATTGTGAGAATCTTCAGCTAAGGGTGTCAAAGTGCTTTCCAAATGGTGACTGCCCTTAATTTTTCTCTGCCCTGGAGGACTTTTTGTGTCTCGCAAGGAACTGAGGTGAGAAGGTTGGTGTGATTTGTTGATGGCTGGGTGACAGCCTTGGGATCATAGGTAGAAGACTGCAGGATTGCCTGATTCTGGCTCTTATCTGCTGGTTTTGAAGGACTCTGATCAATCTTTCAGGGTTGGAAGGTGATGGCGCAAAACCTCTAGCGATGACTAATTATGCATTGGTATTTACGCTCCTTGCAAATGGGGAATTGTTGTTTTCCTGATTTCTAAGTGACGAAGCCCTTAATCTGTAGTTACTATTCTTGTGTTGCTTGTTCTATTGCTTGCGGTGTTGACTTGTTTTTGATTATCAGCCGTGCTGAGATACTGAGATACGGAGGTGAGAGGCAGCTTTCAGCCCCAGCTACAACCTGGTTGTCACACTGTTTGAATTTCTTTGTTTACTGATGACTGTATGCTCTCTCCACGTAGCACTGGGGAAGGGATGGGGGAGGGAGGACTAATTATCTCCAGAGAGAGGCTTTTAATGCTGTTAGTCAAAGGAACAGGCTTCGTCTCCAAACTGAATGGATTGTGTGAAATAACATGAAGCACCAGTGGCAAAGATAGGAAAATTGAGAGGGGTCCAAATGATTTCTCTCAGCTGAATCCTGGAAATAGATTATTTTTTTCTAAGCCATTGGCTAGCAGCAGCAATAGGAGGAGGGGGGGAATGGGTAAACAGATTGTTAACTTTATTCTTTTGTGTTTGTGCTTTTGGCATGCTGATTACAAAACCCAGTTAAGAATTGCTTACCTACCAGCTGCACAGCTAAGTTCAGAAGTCGTGATGGGCAATGCATTGTCACGAACTAATTAACCATGCCTGCTGAATGTCATGGGGCAAAATAAGGTGCATACTGATGAGGTCGGTTTGGGCAAGTCTGGCACTTCGCTAGCTCTTGGGCTAAGATCCTTGTCTGCTCCAGCTGTGTGCCTTTTGAAACAGATTTGGTAAAGATCATTGGACTTTACCAAAGTCTAATGGCATTAGAGGGTTTGAACCTTTTCACTGTGCCAGCTCCAGAAAGCTTCTGCTACAAGCATGAACCTCTTTGCAGACAAATGAGTAACTGGCAGCCAGGTTTTTTTTCACTAACCAAGCCACAAAAGTGAGCCCTTAATTAGAGCTGTGTTGCCATAGACTTTGTTGTCTAAAATCCATCAAGATTAATCCTCATCATTGATTTTTAAACTGGAGGCAGCCCCATATGGGCTTCCTGCCTTGCCTTCCACTTGTCTGGGGGAGGGATGAATGTCTCTGAACATGCCTACTTTTCTCCTCTAAAGACAGTTAGCTTGTAAGGGTGCAAGCAAGAAAAATTTGGCCGGAGTCCTGCTGCGAAGTCTCGATTTGTAAACTTGGATCAAAGTCTGAGAGGCATTGTCTTGTTTGGCGTCACAAACACTGCGTTGCAGAGGGAGCCTTAGCAAAAAAGAGGTTATTTGCTAGATGTGGCCTTCAGGTAGGCGGTTAAGATCGCAAGCCATGTCTCGCTGGGTTTGCAGAGACGGTGCTCGCAGGGGTGGAGTTTCCAGAGGTGCTTATGGATGGGGAAAAGGCAGAGGTCATTGCCTTTGGAGAACTTGAGCTTTGAACAAGGCATGTAACTGTCTAAGCCAATTTTAAGGGGACTTTGGCATTTGCTGTACTCGCATGCCTTTGAAGGTTGCGTTCTGTTGTCTAATTCTTCTCTCTTTAAAGTCAGATCGGTAACGTTTGTGTCACTGACTAAATTCGCTGGTATGGGCCTGGGGTAACCGGCTGTTCCAGCAGTGCCTGCTGCAAGTGTGGTTTCTATCAATATTATTTCTGCCTTGGCAAGAGCTCCCCTGCAGATGCATGCGTGGAAGTGCTGGTGGTGTTATGTTATTGATTGCTCTCATCTCCAGAGCTGTCTAAAAAAATTTTTGCTGTTTTTTTTTTTCGGCAGAGATCTGCAGGAAGCAGGTTTGCAGGTACGGCTGTTATGGGGAAGCCTTCATATCCTAGCGCAGGAGAGGCTTCAGGAGGTTTACACAGGGCTAGGAGCAGGGCTGAGGGTTTGGGCTGGTCCTTGCTGGCTGAATGCTTCAGGTTCTGTGGGAATACGTTTTTGTGAAGCTGCAATGTTGACAGCCATCAGGATGGACCCACGGAATTTCAGTTACTGATCCATGGCCCTGTATGGAGTGACCCTCTGCTGCATAGGTTATCTTTATCAGCTGGGACCGAGGAG
This sequence comes from Falco cherrug, assembly GCF_023634085.1. Taxonomy (NCBI): domain Eukaryota; kingdom Metazoa; phylum Chordata; class Aves; order Falconiformes; family Falconidae; genus Falco; species Falco cherrug. The sequence continues at coordinate 115,648,672 of NC_073699.1, read as the reverse complement.
GAGGAGGATAATAATTACTAAGTGGTAGGCTGTCTGAGCTGTGCTAGCGAGGTTGGGCTTTTATTGTTGGGGGTATTTAGTTTGTCTGTCTGCAAGTCAGGTGTAATTTACTGCCGGGTGGGAAACAGGCAAAGTAGAAAAAGGGCTGTTCAGTCCATTTGGGTTTGTGCCCCTGTAAAGAGTGTTGATGTGATGCCAGAAGACAGAACAAATAATTAGAAGCAAAGTCTTTTTCACTTACATTTTTTGATTAGTAGCAGGGGAGAAGTGGCACGTTCCCTGTAGGGTCGCTGAAGCTTCATTCACCTTGTGCCGAGAGGTAAATTAGTGCTTATATCCTGCTCCTAGCTAGATGTGTATCCTGTTCCTCCTTGCTGTGGGTCAGGGCCAGAGGTGAGCAAGGTCATAGAATTTTTCACCTTGTACTTCCAAATCATTTTTTAACATACAGTCCCACAATTATTGACTGAAAAAGCTGAGGTGGTAGGCATGTTTAAACATGATTTCTCTTGGCTCAGCTGTGCCTTTTTAGAGTGATAGCAACCTCTGGGTGGAATTGTCGAATGAGGGCTGTCAGGCTGTCCTGGCTTGTGCTATTTTACAGCAGTTTGGAAATTAGCTATGGCTTTAGGCCATCTGGCTGTTCTGTTACCTGTTCAGAACAAAGTGAAGACAGTTAATAGAGGGCCAGCACTGGCAAAGCGGGGAAACTTGAGGAAAATCCGTACCTGCTAACTCAGCCTGACACCTAACGCTGGAAGAAGTGTTTTTTTGCTGCTGTTATTGTTCTGCTTCACTTGTCTTATTAATACTTACAAATGCCCCCCCCCATGGCAAAGGGGTTGGAACTCGATGATCTTTAAAGTCCCTTCCAAGCCACTCTATGAATATGAAGATAAATAAGGTTTGCAGGGAGGGAAGTTCGTGGGCTGGAAAACTTCGCTCATGCGTTGTCTGCTCAGTTGCTGATGCTGATACCCACGTTCAGGCTGGCTGCTTCTGTTCCTCACCCATCGAGGCTGTTATTTTGGGAGCATTAAGGAATCATCCAGCTTCTCTGGGGCATGCTGGTGGACTTAGAATGATTCTGATGGAAAGAAATCTGGGAATTTTCAGGGTTAATTTATTAAGCAGGCTTTCTGAGGTGTCTTGAATATGTTGCAGCCTGCTCACCAGCGTTAGGCACGCAGAAACCTGTGTGAACACATCAGGCTTGGAAAGTAGAATGAAGGAGTGCTGTGAGACTGCTGGGTCTCCAAGATCAATTTGACATCAGTGATTATCTTAATCAGTACTATTTCTCATTTCCTTTTAGCTTCAAAACGAAGCCTTCAATCTGTATTCCAATGACTGGGTTCTGTCTACCTATCAACTAGACAGAGTACAGGGAAAATACAGATGCTTGGGTGGACAAGAGGCTTAATTTAGCTCCCAGCTGTGTTGCTGCTGTGCTGTTTGATCTCAGGCAAGTCCCTTTTCCCTGTACCTGTTCATCCTCCTGTCTATCCTAAGATTACATGTGCTTAGTGAGGGTGTAGTCATACTCGTGTTCATAGCTAGAGGGATGTATTAATGCATCTCAGCCTTAAGGGCCATAATTAGCAGCCAGGTTATACTGGTCTGGTGCCATCATACTACATGTCATATGGTGTGTAGATGGGGCCTTTAGTAAGTACAATGTGAACAACAGGAGGAAGCATTTGGCTGAGTAGCAGGTACGTGTTGGGTCAGTCCAGCAATGCAGATGGGTATTGCTGCCGTGATCTGGTTGAATCAGCAGCGTTTGAGTAGTTGTTTCTTAATTTGCCCCACGTCCCATATTTTGTGAATGTGTAATTTGAAGTTTTAGCTCTGCATTTTTTTTAATTGGTTTTCCAAGTTTCACGCTCGACTTTTCTGTCCAAAAGTTCCTTTTGGACTTGCAAAGTTCCTTTGCAGGAGAGGATTTTTCAGAGCTTTTCTCGTGTAATAGGAACACGTTTACCTTGATTCTTCAGTAAATTACGGCTGCTCTGGGAAGGTGGTATTTATAAAGCTGCTGTGCTACATTTCAGTATGGAAAGGGAGGCGGGGGGAGAAACTAGCAGAAATCTGTTTCTCCTTTAATATGAGATTGGATAGGTGATTCTCTTGCATGGAGAGGGAGCAGCAGTCCTTGCATAAACACTGGCTATATTAACATTTCTAACTAGTAAATTTATGGATAATCTCTTCTTTTGGAGGATTTATTCTGATTTGAGAGTATTAGTCTCTGGGAAAATTAAACTTTTTAAATCTACTTTGTTCAGACTCTAGACAGGGGAATTGCTGGTAAGCCCTGCCATCTTCCTCCAGCTTTTCTGTGGGCTTGATTGGAAATGCAGTGCAGAGAGACACAGCTGGTCCAGAGGCATCCGCGGTTTGGTTTTAGGTGCTTTATCCAGTTGTGTCAAAATGGATTTGGAAGCTGTTCGCTCCGTTCCTGTAACGAGTGCGTGCAGCTTTGAGCACTGCCAAAAAACCCCCAAAGAAAGCCCCTGAACCGAACAACCCAAAAAGGTAAGAAAAATTAAATGTTTGTGGGAACTGTGAAGTGCCTTGGTAAAGCTGCTTGTCTGCAGGATGCTGCAGTTTTGGGATGCTGGGGGGGGCTGTCTTTGGTGACTGAAACGTCAGTCTGCTAGTGCTGGGCACTTCCCTGATTGCGGAGACATACCTTTGTTTCAGGTAGCTGATTCATGGCCCTGTATGTTTAATCACAGTTTCTATAGCAGTGAAATCTTTAACAAGAGGGTGGAGTTCACTTTCCGTTCATTGCCTGTTTTTTGTGAATATTATGGCTGATTCATTAGTGTGCTCTGCTGATCAGAGTCATGTTTATTGGGGTTTGGATGTTGAAGGATATTCTGTGTTTGTGGTACATGTCACAAGTACTGAAAGAACTTTTGCTTTTTTGATAATTGGCATTTCTTTGGTTTGGTCTGTGCTGTGTGGCTGCATTGCTAAGTAAATGCAAAGAGCAGGATTCCTTATGTTGGTGCAAGATGTTTAGCTTATTACCTTTTGATTATCAGTTAAGATAGTAGAACTACCTGATCACGTACAGGCAGATGATGGTGAGCCCTCCTGTGCTCTCCACAAATCCTTCCCTTGGGGTTTGATGTTGGCTCCCAAGTTATTGGGACACTTTACAACTGCAATTTAGTCCTGTCTTATTGCAAGCTCAAATTTTTAGGTATTTCCAAGGTGACTTTGCTGAGGAAGCTATTTGAGCCTTCGTTCTTACTGCCGGTAGCAAGGGGTTTGATTTGCATAATCAAGATAATGTGGTGGATAGTGTTTGTGTTTAAAGCCACTTGTCATCTTGCTCTCGTGTCCTACAAAAACACGGTGCTTTATTGAACTTAGAGCATAACATTGATCTGGAGAAGTGTGTTAGCTGAATGGGTCCTCAGTGGGTAGCACTGGTGGGATGGCTGGCCATGCTGCTAATGAGCTGGGCTTTGTCAGAGCCTAGTCTGATGTTGGTTTTCGTGGTTGCTCTTGGGAGAGCATGATGGCTCTTGTCTGCCTGCATCGAACGTCCATCCTTGTACCTCGTTTGAGCATGAACGCTCTAAAAGCAAAAAAAGCTTTCTTGTGCACAGTTCTGCTTCTGATACGGCACATGACTGGCTTGTGACAGCTAGGGCAGTTGAAACAGGAATCTGTTGGGAACGGATTTGTATCTGCATTAAACAAGAGGAGAATGTGCCCATTGCCAAGAGCCTGTCAGGGAGATGTCAGCTAAAAATTGTGCTTAACTCACTGTGCGTGGGGCTCGCCAGCAGCAGACGGACTTTTGTCTGTGTCCCCGAGATGAATCATGTGCGGGGTTCAACTGCTGGTCAGCATGCTGCTGGGCTCCGTGGGTGCTGGTAGTGTCGCACCCTCTGTGGTGGTTAGCTCCTGTGTTACTGTAGGTGTCCCTCGCAGTCAGAGGTCAGAGACTGTTAAACAGAGACTTTGCAGGTAAAGTGGGGGTCCTGGCTGGCTTGCCTTTTCTGTTAGTGTGGGAAGCGGGAACAGTTGGGTCCTTGCTTTCTGATTATAGAAGTTGGCGCACGAGATCTTGTAAACCTGTATTTGTGGAGCTTTCCTCGCAGTTGCAGGCTTGAGCCTTCAATTCGGTGTCCACACAGGCTCTGTCTTCAAAAAGAATTGCTTGCTGGAAAGCTGGTTTTCTGATGGCTGGTACTAACCCAGCGGAGCTGCCTTGCAGTTGCTGCTTGACTGTATGTGAAGTAGCTGTTGTGGAGTGGAATGTTTGCTGTCTTTTAGCAGAGCGCTCGTTGAATACTTTCATTCAGTACACTTGGCTTTTTAACAGATGGGATAGATTTTTGTCAGCCTGGGCAACCACAGCTTTTGTTTTTGCAAGGTGAGACATTTCTGTTTTGACGGGCAGGAGAAATAATAACGTTGTGTGATTCATAAGAGTGATGAGTCTTTGGTTTTGGATCAGTGAACCTTTTTTTTTTTTTTTTTTTAGGATATTAGCATATATCTTCAAAGAAATCTGAGCTGAAAGCCAAAAGTCAACAGAAACAATTCCTGAGCGGTGCTCGATAGGATGAGCCTTGTGGATAGAGCTCCCAGTACGTTTGAGGGGACTGGAAGAATTGGTGCTCGGGCAACGTGAGCCACACAGCACTGTGCTCACAAATTCTTCCCCTTGTGCTGGGGGTGTGGAGAGGGAGGGTGGCTGCGTGGGTGCCAGAGGTGCGGGTTTCAGCTTCTGAGGGGCCTGGGAGCTGTGGCGGAGCAGAGCTGCTTCAGGTCTGCCGGGGAAATAATTAACCATGCCAGGAATCCAGCCTTTTGCCAGTCAGTAGCCAGCCTTTCAAAGGGAGGTGTACTGCAGGTGGCCAGAGCTGCTAAACAGCACATGGAGATCACAACAGAGGGAAGGGGATTTCAGTGTTCAGTGCTTGTTGTTCTTGCTGTGCATTGCAGAGCACTGCGGGAATGGCTGCTTGCGCTGGTGGTGTGTCTTGGCGAAGGCAGCAGCAAGTATCTGAATGATGGGCAGTCCCTGGTGGCCATCGCCTGGCGCAGCCCTGCTCCTGCTGAGAGTCCAGGTCTGGCCCAAATACCTGCAGACTTGAGGGATTAGCTGTTGGGGGCAAGTCCCGTGGGAATGAGCGAGGCAGAAGTCGGTCTCCCACTTCAGCGTTTTATTGCCTGCTCTCAGGGCTATCGCTTCCTTTGCAAAGGGGTTATTTCCTTCCTGTAGCATAGCGCTGAATGGCAGGAGGGCGTGCAAGAAAGTGAAAATCTGTAATTGTCTGGTGATGACTGAGCTATTGCATTTTAAATCTAGTCACAGTTACTATCTGGGGACATCTGGGGCGGGTGATACAGCAGCTAGATCGCTGGGCCAGATCTGCCAGCTGAGAGACGTGGTCCCCAGAAGTCAGAGAGAGTGCATGTGTGTTTTAGCGGATTGCAAGTTTAATTGGCCTGCATGTGAGTTTGAGCTGTTTTTGTGGCTGGAGGATTGCTGATTTATGTTGTGATCCCTTAACAAAACAGTTCTGGTGGAGGCAGGCTCTGCCGTGAGGCTTTGTGTCGCGGGCCGCTGCAGTACAAAGGCTTTGCTGGAAGTGGAGCAGGCTTTCTGTGCTGCGTGTGCCTGGTGTGTCCATCTGCCTGCGCTGGCTGAGGACGAGCTGGAATTTGGAAATGTTTTTAATTGTGTGGGGGAGCAGGTGGCTTTCCATTGCATGGGTTTACAGTGAATTGTTTATTCCGTTGTAGGTTGGGGTAGGGTTTTGTTGCTGTCTCTCGTTCCAAGCAAATGGGAGGAATGAGGGGCAGAAAAGGTGGAACTGGTTGAACTGGAATTCCTGGGTCATGCCTGGCCTTGGGTTATGAACAGCAAGGTCCTGCTCATTTCAAAACCTGGGGCTGGCAAATCCTGGTGCATTGGGATCTGTTGATGTTTCAGGGTTTTGCTTCTAAGTGTATCGGAGGAGTTTAATAATAGTTTTGTAGCAGAGATCTGAAATCTTATAAATATGAGTAAATAATCCTGTTTTGTCATAATACTAGATACTCCGAGAGTATCTAGCGTATATACTCATGGCTTGGTGATCTGACTGGCTTAAATGGCATGGAAGGATAAGGTGGTACCTTTGGTGTTTGCTATGGAAAAAGTTATAGAGGGGTGGGCAGGATCTGATTGACTCGGATCAGATTTTTCAAGCCTGTTTGTGGTGCTGGGAAGCCTGACTTGATGCCTTCTCAACCCGGCCTTACCCCTTGTCTGTGACGATGGGCTGCGCTCTCCAGTGCGAGACCCCTGTTTTGGGTTGCAGCTGTGTAAACGCTGAAAACTGCTAGAGCTGCTGAAGAAGAGGTCCTGTGTATCCGCTCCCTTCCCTTACACTCAAACAACTGTTTGTGGACTGTGTGACAAACAAATTGAGGAACTGAATTGGATTAAAACCAGCTGTTTCTGCACCAGGCTGGTTTTGACTGGGGTCAGCTGCTCGATGAGATTCCCGGTGCCAGCAGGAAGGAGGGCAGGCAGAGCTGCTCCGTGCGCTGCCAAGCGCTCGTGAAACCGCAGCTTTCGCTGCCTTCTGTGCGGAGGTATTTTGGGGTTCATGTGCAGTTGCTGTGGTCTCTGGTGGTTGTCTCAGTATGCCTTCACCTGCTGCTCGCCACTGAACTGCTCCCTTGAGGAAGCTTTCAGGTTTAGTTTTTTCCCTGGTTTTGTTTTCAGTGCAAACTAACCCAAAAGAGCTGTGATGCTGCGGGCATGGAAGAGCTACACTGAGCTCTGTGGGATTAGGATGGTTTGTTACTGGGGGGGCTTCTCGAGCTGGTTAATTTTTGTGGGAAGCCCATTCTTTCCTTTGGCTCACACAGATGAATGCTTTCTCCTGACAAAAAGCTTGTTTTATCCCAAATGCACTACTATGCATATTTTTGCAAGACATCGGGGAAATTCAGGTGCTTCGGTTCTTTTTTTGGTGTTCTCTTTACTGCAGATACAGGTGTGGGACATAGAGACCTCATTAGGTTGTGCTATGGTAAAAGCTACTCAAAGCTTGACTTGCAGCAAGATAATTAATACCCAGACCTAACCCAGGACTGAAAGGAGGTCTTAGTGATGGGGAGGGCAGGTGAAGAAATCGGTGACTTCATTCCCTTTGGCTGCTGAGTGGTCTGAGCTCATCCCTGCTGCAGAGTGGTTATAGCTTGATCCGTGGGCTGCATTTTCCTGGAGCTCCCTGACCCATCTGGAGGGTCAGGAGAGGCTGCAGAGGGGTGCAGTTACAGTTTCCAGCAAATAAATTTATGATGAAGCAAATGACTGGTAGTTGGCAGAGCTCCTGCAGCTTTCTGCATGCTCATTCCGAGCTGCTGGGATGCGAGAGTGCAAACCTGTTAGCTTAAGTCCTAGTGAAAGCTGCTGTAGGTTTGTGTTTGGTTGTGCGTGGGTGTTTTCCAGCTGACTGTATCCTGGGCTAGCTGTTTATTGCTGTTATGCAGGTGTTGTGTATCTAAACACTTTTTTTTTGTGGACACAGCTTTGTCAGTTGAGGTGTTCCTCAGATGAAGTCATTCAGGAAATTTCCATTTATAGGCAAACCCCAAAGCTGGCTGACAAATACCTTCTGTGGCCTTCAAATGAATCCCATCATCTGATGTATTACATCTCTGACTTTGTCAGAGGGGAAAAGATAGCTATCAAGGCTAAGATTGCTGTAAGCATCATTAATTTAAAGAGTGAAGCTGGGTCAGATTGGATCAAGCTTCAGTTCCTTTTTACAACAAAACAGCTATTCCTCGATACTGTTATTGCAGGACTGAGTTTCCCTTTAATAAACCTGTCACCGTAGGTCAGTGTAATCTGCACAAACACTTCCTTTGGCCATCTTACTACAGGGTGTCCTTTTAGAACAGCTTTGACATTTGGAAATGAGAAGTGATGGTGTGCTGGGCACCACGCAGCGATGCAATCCCTACATGGAGGGACCGAGCTCCTTATCTCGCATGGCAGATGCGTGCAGCAAGTCTGTTGAACGTGTGCCCTTGCCTGTGCGCCGAGTCATGGTGTACGCGCTGGAGATGACTGGCAGAGTGGTGGGGTTTGTTCCTTAGGAGGGCATGTTGTGCTGGGGTAGGGATGGAGAGGCTGTGTGGCTGTCTGTGGACAGATCTAACGGGGTTAAGTGAACATGTCTTGTGCAGTCTCTAACATCATCTCCTTGGAAGCATGGGCCATGCTGAAAAATGTTTCTTGTTAAAATGGAATATTTCACCACCTGCTACCTTCTAGAGGAACTGAACCAAGCTGTGTTTTGCATGACTGTTGTCAGCTTTCATGTAAAATAACTTTTCCAGCTGTAGGTAAGGATACGATCCTAACATGATTTCAGCTTATTTTTTACATTTCCAGAAAAGCTGTCATCTTATGCTTGTGGCTGCCTGATATGCATGAAGGTTTCTAACTCCTGGGGCTTACTCAGAGCTACCTTTGAAGTCTTAAAAGCATAGCAAAGCACTTTTTGTTTATTTCTAGTTTATATGGCTCAGTATGGATTTGGGTCCTGCTAGTGTTAACACTTTTTCTTAATACGCCTTTTCCACGTTACATTTGTAAGTGATCACATTCTCCTTCAGTTTCACTCCTTTTAATCTTATTTTGTTGCTCTGATATAGTTAAGTCCATTCCCAGAAACCTTCTTGTTTAAAATTTGCTGGGAGTGCTAGTGTAGGTGGAGGGAATTAGGGGGGTGCTTTTGTAACGTTCCTCGTGCTGGTACCTATCAAAAGGTCTTGTTTGCTGAGCAAACCAGCAGTTTCTGGCTTGTTGATAGCTGTGCTTTGGAGTGGGGGGGTCATGGAGCGTGTCCAAGGACACTGCAGTTGAACAGAATCACAGAAGGGTTTGGGTTGGAAAGGACCTTAAGGACCACCCAGTTGCAGCCCCCTGCCCCGGCAGGGACACCCCCCACCAGCCCAGGGTGCTCCCAGCCCCGTCCAACCTGGCCTTGGGCACTGCCAGGGACGGGGCACCCACAGCTGCTCGGGGCAGCCTGGGCCAGCGCCTCAGCACCCTCTTATTTTAGGTTTTTTATTTTTATGTAAACCTACTTTATATTTGTATTTATATATTTATATTTAGGATAAATTAGGGAAGAATTTATCCCAATACCTAATTACAGAACAGAAAGGCAGAATCTGGTGTACAAGAGAGGTCACCAAAAAGTCATAGCTTACAGTTCAAGCTGCTCTTTTTTTAAGGATTTTTTTTTTCCTTACCGGATTTTAATTCTTTTCTGAAGCTCCTAACAGGCGTTTTCTCATATTAGACTTCTGTCATATCACCTTGTGAGGTGTATATAATTCTCTCTTAGCCCTTAGATGGATTTATTCAAGGTGATGCAGAGTCAAGCGACCTGACGGAGCACCCAGGTGCGCTGGTTCCCCGGGCAGGGCTGTGAGCTGCTGGGCACGTGCTCCTGTCCGAGCCATGTCTCCCGTGTGGATCCTCTGCTTGTGAGCCAGGAGCTCACCGTGCCAGGGATGCAGACCGGAGAGCCAGCTCACGTGGGCTTATGGTTATACCCCCCATCTGAGGGCATTTCCCCTGCTAGTGGCTCCTGTGCCTTGGAGATGGGTTGGAGACACTTGATGCTTTCTCCTGTTGGTTCACTGACCTGCTCATTGCTGTGGAAATTGATTCCCCTTGTTTAATTTTGCACAGTTGGTCAGAAGAGCATTTTCACTGGGTTGCCTTTCAGGGACCAGACCGCCTTGCCTGCCTGCAGGGCATGATGTGAGATTTGCTTGTTGGGTTGGATGTTTTTCTAGCCATTTGTTATGGTGGAAGGTCCTTTTGTGGCTGAGAAGAAGTGGTGATAGTTTGTTGAGGTCTTAATGCAGCTAAATGTGAAAATTGTCATCTCTAAACTGAGAGTTAGCAGAGTGGCAATGAGAGCAGGCTGAAAGAAACATTCTGGTTCATGTTGGAATTTCAGGAGATTGCCACCGCCTTTAAAATTATCCTCGCTGAGGTTTGGGGGAGTGTGTCAGTCTAAAACCCCCAACAGGTCTGAAAGATGGATGACCACGTGTGGATTAGCGATGGTATTTATCCCTATCTTGGAAGCATTTGGAAGAACGTTAGGAAAGGCACAACTTTCCCCTCGGATCAGGATCAGTTTGGGGCATGTTAGGTCAGGTTGCTGCAGTAAGCACAGTCCTCATGCAGACAGTGTTGCCGCTTCATAAACTTTGTGCGCAGGAATGAGAAGTACAGATGATTGCGGTTTTGTTAAAGAAAATATCCTCGTTCAGGAACTTTATGGGCTTATTTTCACGGTGGGATGCCTCGCTGCCTGTGCCTGTGTTATAAAGAGTTTGCCAGATCAGTGGTGGGAATTAATTTATCTTTTCCTAGTTATGACTGGGGCACCTTTTTATTAAAGCTGGAGCTGTGGAACACAAGAAGAATAAATTGTCAGGGGAGGGTTTCTTTAAGGAAATTCAGTATCTTAATCAGAAGTAATTAGAAATTACTGTAGTGAGACTGAAGGAAAAAAAAAATAAGGCTACAACTGAGTTACAAACTCTGCCTGAACTGCTTACTGTTTGGCAAAATCTGAATCAAAAGGTGAAATGTGAGGCTCCTTTAGTGATGTGCTTCCAGAGCGTCCGTCCACTCGGAAAAAGATTTAATTTTAAATAGCTGAGCTATGTCCAGTTAACGAGTGTTGACTCTACTTTAAGTTGATAAAGACACCTACACAGCACCAGTTTCCTGTATCTCACATTTTTTTCAAGTGGGAATATTGCATTGCCTTTCAGTATGGAATTTGATTACAGGTGCCTGTTTTATGTGCTCGAATGTGCACCAGTGGAAGCGTGGGGTTTAATCAGATTGCGTGTACCCTGCGGTCTGTTTATCCCAGGAAACAGTTGGGCATGTGGCATGGAACAAACTTGCAAGGTGCCTTGGGAGAGACCCATATGGCAGGACTGCAAATTCAGCTACTGCCTCGGCTGCTGCTGGCTTTTTCAGAGTTCAGGTGAGCTTTCTGACAAATGCTTTTCAGTGCTTTGATAGTGCCTAAGCTCGTTCCTGTTGCCTCTCAAAAAGAGGCAAAAAAACCCAAACAAACAACCGCTTTGCAAACTGGATTTGCAGTGGCTGAGGCAGTGGCCTCATTTCAGTGAGGAAATGGTGGTTGCAAATGAAAACGTCTATCGAGTCGTAATTACGGGGGCATTACCACAGCATTGCGCCCTGTACTCTGCTACTTTGTTTTTACTGAAAGTTTGACGAAAATGGAAACCACAAAACTAAGGCAAAGGTGGTTTGTATTTTACCCCAGAAGCCAGAGGTAAATAAGTAACCCTATTATTACGTGCCTTTTGGGTGCGTGTTACAGTGCAAGGCAGGCACAGATTATATATAGCCCAGATGATGTGTGCAGCCCACGGTCCTCAGCTGCACGCCTCAATGGTAGGTCGAGGGTGGTGGGTTTTGTTGCTGATACATCTGAAGCTCACTCTGCCTCATGGCAGACGACCACAAGCAGAGGACTCGGTTCATGTTTTCAGTAGCATTCTTCAGGTTAAACTGGATTTTGATCGATAGATGTAGTTGTTCTTGGGGAGGTCCTGTTGGGTTGTAAATCAAGCTTTTGCTACTTCAGAGCCTGTGGAGCCTTTTCACTGCATGGGTGCTGAGACCTAATGAATGTGGATGATTATTTCTGATCAGTCTTTTGTGGCAGAGGCGTGAGATTCTTCATGGGGGTCTGTACAAATTCAAAAGGTGGAAAACGATTGTTAAAACTTGGGGAGGGGGGAGGATGTAACTCCATGTGTACACCTGAGCGCAAGTCTGCAGGTGCATTTATTTCCATCATGAAGTTGCTGTCATGAATCTGCTTGCTTTGCTTTGCAGTGTTGGATCTTAACTTCAGACAAGCTGGCCCATGCCCTCAGGCTGCTGCAGTTTCTTCACCCTGGAGTCAGTAATTCTCTCATTTCTAATTGTGTCCCTGGTTCTGTATGGATAGAGTTGGTTAGATGCTTTTTGAGTAAATTGAACTTCCCTGCGAGGTGTGGTACAAGAACAAATTGTTGTATGAGCAGGTATGTCCTGACCATGAAGGAATTTTAATTTCTGACAGGCCCTATTGTACTGAAATCAGTTGTGCAGAAAGACACGATGGAAACACGCCAGTTCCAGAGCCGAAACAAGCGTGGTGCTGCTGGGGCTGGGATTCCATGGGAGGTGCAGCCTGCCCTTTAGTCACTTTTTGGAAGGCAGACCTTCTGCAGCCCCATTTATGCCATGTTTTCTCCCTTTAAAAAAAGTTGGGGTTAGTGTTTTTGTGGCAGTGCAACAAGCTGGAAAAGATCTGGGTGAAAATTAGTCGTTTGATTGGTGACCTGCATTTAGGATGGTTTATGGCAGTTGGGCTGACACTTGGGTTTGAATCCTAGGTGTTCAGTGCCTAATATGTTGTGTGTTGTTTTATAGCCCTTAAGGGGAAAAAAGGCATCTCAGTCATTTCTGTTCTTGATATTCACAGGTCTGGGGAATAGGGACCACGCTCCTGAATGCTTTCCCTTTACACTAGCATGACCCTCTCTGAAAGCTCTAGGCATTTCTTGATCTCCTGCTATTACTGCACTAATTGATTTATACAGGCCTTGCTCTTGTGCAGAGGTTGGGCTGTGGTCTAGGTTTGGAGAGGCTCAGCTGGTATTTTTGTAGCTAGCTAGGGATGCTCTGGTGCTGTGGTGGCTCGGGCAGCAATAATTATCCTAATTTGGGAGTTACGTAGTCAAGAATTCAGTTTGTCATCTCTTGCTTTTTTGGAAAGAAGGAGCAATAGAAAATACAGCTTAGATTTCAGGCAAATGAGCTCTACAGTTCAAATAGTCATTGTTTTTTGCTTGCAGTATGCTGAAGCAGGTACTGGTGGAGCTGGTTCATTTCCCTAAGTCCCACTGTGCAAAAATGAGTTGGGTACTCGGATAACTGAGATCTCTGTGGAGACTACAAATACATCAGTACTTTTCCTTCTCTCCTTTTGGTGTGCCCAGACTTTTCTGGGTAATAGCAAAAATGTGTGAATTGCTTTCTTCAATATAAGAATTTAAGATTCGTATTTTGAGGGTTTATATGTGCTGATAGATTAAGTAGTGTCTTTTGGTCTTGCAGAGGTCTAAACATCTTTAATGTCCTGGTTTTAATTATATCAAGCTTGGTTTTCTGGCTTTTTTAAAAATCTCACCCTTGGATTGCTTTTAGTTCTCATCTCTGCAAATGGGCGATTTTGTTTGTTCTGCGATTTAATTAAATGTACGTCTTCCTCTATTGAAGAGATTTCTGCAGTAGCACTGTTTTGCAGCTGTGGTGGTGGGGAGTGTTGAGTGGTGGTGTTCAAGTGTTAGGTGTTGAGCCTTCTTGCTGAGCCAAGCTAAAATCTTGTCTTTTATGATTTTTATGAAACATTTCCAAGCTGAAACCTGCATTGTTAAATGTTGGGCAGACAGCTGATGAAATGGGGTTTTGAGGATGGGGCACTAAATACCAGCTGCACATGGACGTGTGGTAACGTGCAGGTGATGAGTACATCTGTCAAGCCTTCTAGGGAAAAACTTCCACATTTACTCAATAGTAGAGGTAAATCTGAAGTTTTACAGTCTAGCTGTCAGTCAGGAATCCAGAGGGTGAATAGTCGCTTGTTCTTGGTGACTTAAGGCTTCCAGCTTTTGGGAGGTTGATCAAGGAATAGCCATGCCTTGCTGCCTCCCTTTGGGTGCTCTTACTCCTGTGTCAGCTTCTGCGATAATAAGAACAAGAGCATGTCCTCTGTACAGATCAGCCATTCTGCTTTAATTTTACCCTCTGCTTTTATCAGGAAGGTAATTTTGGTAGAGGCAAGCCCTTCAGCCTCTTCAAGGACAGTGAGTAGGGAAGCTGGTTTGCTATATTCATACTGCAGGTTTTTTCCCCCTGCATGCATCCACACCTCCAGAGTGGTTGATCAGCTGCCAAAAGGTCTGGAGGCGAATTATAAGTGTTTACTGTACTGATAGCTAAATAGAAATAGCATTTGTCACTGGGAGCTAGCATAGAAGTCATGCTGTGTTCATCTGCATGCTGTGCTTTCCTATAGTCTGCTGGCTTTTTGTTTAAGGTTCAGTAAATACGGCCCATTCAGTGGGCTGAAACACCTGGGAGAGGCTATAGTGGTTTTTTTCAGACTTTGTAGGGTCTGTTTCAAGTAGAAATAAAATAATTAAAAAAAAAAAAAAATTGCTGTTTGGCTTGTTAGCTGGGTAGGGTGTCCAGGTGCTAGTGTGGGAGTCGTATATAAGGTAGCAGCTTCTAGGAAATAGAGTATTTGCAAGTTTGGTTTTGAATTGCCTTATGAAAGCAGTTAATCCTCCCTTGAAGAGGGGGAAACTGAGGCACAGATAAAGGGCCTTGCCCAGGGTCCAATGCGTTGGTCCGTAGCAGAGCTGCGAGCGAAGGTGGGTCTGGAGCCCCACTTCAATGTTCTTGCACAGTGTGTAGGTGAGTATTTTTAAGGCTTACTTTGCACAAATGGTGAAAAAACCCACTCGCCTACCACATATTGCAGCCACAGAGGGTGCAGCTCCCATCCCTTTCCAGTTCCTCTCTGGTAATGTTATATTACTGTGCCACCCACAGGCAGCTACCACGCTGCTGAAAAATATTTGCTGTTTGCATGGGGAGACAGTTATCAAATGTTACATCTGTGATGAAAAGCTGCTGGTTTCATTTGCTGTAATATCTATTGTATTTAGATTTGTCCAACCTAGTTATTCTAGTATTCTATTTAAACTGCATTTATAGTTGTTATACTATATCCTGATTTTTCTACTGTTTCCCTCCGCAAAGCTCTCTTCTTGTGCTGAACAGCTACTGTCTTCCTGCTTGAAGTGATTGCTTTCCAAAAAGTGAAGTAACGCAAGCCGTGTTCCAGCCTGAAGCGTTGGGATCTTTGCAAAGAGAGGAAAAACTGCAGGGCTGTTAATTGTTGGTGCACCCGATTCACTGACGTGTTGCCGGATAAGGCTGAGAGAACAAGTTGGTTTCATCTGTGTCATTTTATTGAGGGGGAATATTCTGATTTTACCTCCGGGATGCGGAGGAGTTGACCCCTCCATTGCTCTGGGCGCGATTAGTGCAGAACAAACTGGGTCAGTGGAGGCTGCTTGGAGGGTTTTGAAACCAGCGTACCCATTTGTAGCAAATAATGTCCAAACAATATAACTGAAGGACATCAGCAAACCAAGATTATTTTTTTTTTTTTTTAGGTGGAGTTGGTTTGTTATTAGACACAGTCAGAAAAACAGACAAGCTTTTTGGCATCCACTGACCTAAAGGGCTTGTGTAATTCTCTTCCCCTCTGTACTGCTTGGTCCAACAAGAGGTTAACTTCACCTTTACACCTTGGCTTGTAATATATAGTAGTGAGTTTGGCATGGTTGATCTGTTTAGGTTTTTTTAAGAATTTCCCTTGTGATATTTAAACTCTAGTCTGTGCACCCGTGCTGTAAGCTGCCCCTTGGGAGAAGTGTTCTGTGCTGTTGAGTTATTCTGCTTTGTAGAACAGAATTTTAATATTGTTTACCATGCTCTTAATCTTACAGCTGGCGGATAAATTGAGTTACTTTAGCCCTTCCCTTGGGGACTTCATGGGACTTCGTGGACAGCGTACCCATAGCATTAGGTGGAGTTATCTCAGCTTTGCAAAAATCTGCTCATCTGTCTTCCCAGAATGAGTAATTGATTGGTGGGAGAATAAAATGTTGTTGGTTTTTTTTTTTTTAATTGCACTTACAAAAAGGATTGGACAACCAGATCTGGTGAGGCATTTGGGCGGTTTTTGCTGTGAGCCTAGCCCTTCGGGTGTATCTGCAGCTGGGTTTGATGCACTGAGAAGAGTCCTGATGGCTTGGTCCAGCCATCCGAGTAAAGTTTGGCAAGTCTGGGATGAAGACTTGGAACCTTCCCGGCTAAGCTGTGCGATGAAGAGCAGGCTGCTCGGTGCCTGACCTTGGTCTCCCAGCTAGCCTTGTTCTTGTCAGCTTTTTTTTAATTGTAATTGTGAGCTCTTGCAGGCAGCATTGGTCCCTCACTAATGGCATCTTGGCATCCAGTGACTAATCTGGTCATCTGGTTCAGCAGGGACCTGTTCGGGATTTGGCCTTCTGGGTGCTGCTGTAGTAATATTTTTTTTTTTTTACAACAGTGTAAAGCGAAGGACTGAACTAGCATAATGAATTGTAATACTATATTTGTTTCTTGACTGTTACTAGCACTGTATTAGGTCAAAATAAAATATCTTCCAGGAGGTTGTCAAGCCAGCTTGGTTTCATTTCACAGGTATGTCACTTGAGCACTGGTAATGGTCTGTATTAATGCAGGACTTTGTTCCTCGGGCATTTGGGTGTTTGTTAACGTTTTCGCTTTCCCCTCTCCCTCCAACTGATAGGTATAGTTCAAGACTGTTAGAGAGGAACATCCTTTTTCTCTCCCACATGCTTTTTTTCCAAGACAGCCTCCGGTTTTGTGTCTCATTACAGTAAGAGCCCTGTAGTAGCTGCCTAGCTGCTGTCGTGTCCCTCTCTGGAATGGTGATTTAGAGCTGAGCCAGCATGGAAACTGGCTTTCCACGCCTAAGGCAAGCCTGTTAGCAGGCACTGCGGAGAAGTAATGTGCCACTTCTGTTTGGAAGAGTTGTCAGTTTTTCAGTTTAGTTGGAAAAAACGACCAACATTGGCTTAGTTTTGTGTTGGACTTTTGGAAACATCCCTTAGTCTTTTGAAGGAAACTGGTGTTACTGGAAGAGATGAGCAGTCCTAGATCAGAAACGCCTGCGAGGCCAGAGTGGTACAGCTAATGAGCTTCACTGTGGAGGGACCTGAAAGTGTAACATTCAAGAGGTCTGGGGAAGGGCTGCTGAAAATAAGACCGTGAGTGTGTAAGCTGGTAATCAGTAAGGCTCCTAGCTGAATTACGTGGATTGACTGAGGCTGGAGAAAATAGTGGCACCTTAGTGTGCAGTTTGTGGTGACCCAGTGCTTGAAGCTGGGCCTCTCAAGGTCCTGTGCCCTTCCCAACCCACCTTGTGCCCCTCTGAAAGTGCCTGGTTTGTATCTGGGTCGGCTCTGACAGCTCTCTGGGCGGTTGGATCAGCGCTGGCACAAGGAAGGGGGTGGGAAGGCATGGGAGGAGGTCCAGGGTCTGGGCTTGGGTGGGTTTGTGTTGCTGCAGGACTGTACCCTCAGGAGGATGCAACCTGGCCGAGCCCATGGGCAGAGCTGGGATGGATGAAATTCCCCACTTCAGCAGAGAGCACGTTGAGACTGAAGAAACGGGGTAGAAAACTGTAGAAAAATCCTACAGCATGGCTGCAGAGCAGTCGTTTTCTATTGTGTGTGGATTAGCTGCCTAGCTGGAAAACAGCCATCACCTTGCTGCTGAGAGTTCAGAGACGGGTCAATGGAACAAGAATATATTCTTAAATTGGTACAAAGAGCTGGGGAAGGCGGGGGAACAAAGTGTTTGAACTAACAAGGCAGACAAAGGCCGTGCTTCTGCTCGCTGGGATGCTGAGCAGCAGCGAGCGACAGGCAGCAGGGCTGCAAAGCCATGTATCCCCGGAGCGGTGAAAGGAGCTGTGCTGTGCCAGTAACGGGAGTTTAGCTCTCCGGTAACAGGAATTTCACACAGCTGTCAGGCCCAGGGAATGTGTGAGCACTTGGAGGACATGAATATTCAGAGGAGCTGTAACATGTGTCATGCTAAAGGAACGCAAAATCCACGTTTTCACAGGCTTACATACATGGGAAACATACGACGGTGGGGGATAAAAGTAATTTTCTCTTCTGCGGGACAGGTTATCTCAAACTGCCCGTTGCAGAATACAGCTTCCCAATTAGCCAGTCCTAGTTAACGTTGGCAGCGTGATCTGCACTACTTAATCCACTGCTTCGGTGAGAAAGTGCCCGTTTCCCAGCACAGGCAGAGACGTGTGCTCCTGCCTTGGCTGCCTCGTGGCAATGCTGTGGGAGTCCTGACTTCGCTCCCTCTTGCTCTAACCTGGCATCGCTTCATTATTTTTTTTTCTCCAGTGTGCCTTTTATGCTTGTTCTATTAATAATCAGATGATGGTGGATTTAGTGTTTTGTTCAGAAGGATCCCTCCTGGTACAGACTGAGGTGCTTCCAGCCATGCTGTCAGGCGATGACAGATGTCCTTGGTGCGTACAGTGAGTGTCCAGCAGTGACGGGCTGCCAGGATTAGTATTCCAGGCACAAATGTGCCCCTTGTAATATGCAAAGCTCGGTGCAGCCTGTGCAGGAATGCCCTTGAAAGGCAAATTAAACTGAACTCCCCAGTGACTCTGGGGGAGTAGGAGGGTTGCTGTCGTCTGTGCTGAGGTTCAAGTAGGTTTTGAGGTGTCTGCTTTTGTTTCTCTTCTGCTTTCCCTTCCCAGAAGGGCTTATGGGAAGGGGCAGGCAGGGAGACCTTACCTGCAAGTGCCCCGTGCAGTAGAGTTGCTGCTAACTGGGGGTTTGGGTTTGTGTGAACGTAAATGATACCTGTAAAAATCATTACGGCTTTTCTGCCTTCAGTGGGGAGCATTTGTTCCAGTTCTTGGAAACGGTGTCCTTGATGTAGCTGTTAGGTGTATCACATGGATGTACCAAATCATGTGTCCAAAACGCGGGTGAAAAGTGAGCTGTATTTTAACAGTGTTAGTGGATGAAGCTGGAGGGATTCTGAGGGTGTTTCCCAAGTAACCTTGTGGTAATCTGCCTCTGCAGCGAAGACCATCTGATGTTCTCAGGCGACTGTCTGCTCAGAAGTCTGCCCAGATAGCGCTACTCTTTGCTAAGCCGTTTAAACGCCGCAATTGACAACGATGTTCTGAGAGTTTAATGGCTTTGTGGAGGTGTTCTCCCCATGTAAGAATATTGCCACGACTGCGTTGTAGCTGCAACAGAGAGAAGTAGCCTGGAGCATGGTTGTCTGATCAAAAGAAGCGTTTCACCCACACAGTTCAGCAAAGCTTAAGAGCCCTGCTGGCAATAGCTTGTTCAGGTGCACTTCCAGTGATGGCGTGGTAGGGTTGTCTCCTCTGGTGCTGTGGGCCTGCCATGCTGTCCTGCGAGCCGAGCACGTGCTGTGAAGTCAGCAAATTATCAGATGGAGACAATCCATCTGATCTGATGTTACGTTAGAGCCAACGAACTGCTCTTTGCTGCTGGGAGCTAAGGTCGTGAGCTGCCCTAAGTGGTGAAGGGCTACGTTGAAATATGCTATGGATAAAAGCTGGTTTTGACTTCTGGGCACTGGAAACATGCTTATTTTGTAGCTCTTTCCCAATCACCCTATGCTGTGCCTGTTGACGCTTCCTATTGTGGTTGTCTTGTTTTGAACTGCAAGCTCTTCAGGACAGAAGCTCCTTTTTTCTAAAATGCTGAGCATGTTTTTACTGTGCTATGTAATCTATCAGAATCAAGATCTCTCCTGATTTCCCCAAACTTAGTTCCTCTTGCACCCAATTTCAGAACTTTCTCCAGAGAAAAGCTGGGTTTGCTAAAATCCTAGTTCCTCCTTTTTGTCTTTTTTTTCCCCAGTGCGTTCAGAACTGTCTTGATGTTGTGTGACGTCCAAAATACTTTCTGTGCATGTGCTATTCTGCCTTTGCTAGATAAGCAATAGCTGTTCCCTTTTACAGCAGGCACACGCCTCCTTGAAGAGGCAGATGTGGAATGTCTTCCTGGGGAGCAAACATTTAATGCTTTGTAATTACTACACCTTAATTTTGTGTCTCTCTCCTTTCCAACGCAGCATGTGTGTGATTAGAGGCTAGTAATATCTTCAAAGAGGGGTGAAGATGCCACACTCCAATTCCTAGTTTGCCAGGGCAGGGTTTCTCCTCTAGGTTCCCTCCATGCTGGTTATACGTAGACTGAGCAGAGCTGATAGAGAAGTGAAACTAAACCTGAGCTTTGGTCACACTTGGAATTTTAATTTGCGTGTCGATTTTGTTTCCTGTTTTTGCAGGAATTGCTCAGAAAGCTAGTGTGCAAGAGGAATGGAAGAGAGCACTGGTGAGTACGCTCTTAGATATCTTACCACAGGTTGTGGACCTGTTCTTTCCTCCTTGGTTAAGCATCATAAAGAACCTTATTACTTTAAACTTTGTGTCTTCAATTCAACTGTAGAAGGTGATTAGAAAATAAGGTGGTTTGGCAGATGCATCAGTTGCAACTGTACTTCACTAATGGTGTCAACCAGATCTGATTAAAGCAGTGTTGTATGTCTGGAAGATCTTTTTTTGAAATCTCCCATCTGTGAAACCTGGAGTACCAGTCTATTGGCTATCTCAAGCTCTTGGAAACAAATAATGTCCCCTTTCTTAATAGGTAAGAGGCTAGCAGCATTGAGCTGGTATGCAGTTTGAACAAGGCACATGGCAAGCCATGAAGAAGGATCAGCTCATGGTAGCTCCTGACTTCTCTTTCTGTTTTTATTTCTTTAGGCTGCTCTGTCTGGCAGAGGATACAGGATTTTAAACAAAATTTGCCTTTAAAGCTTTCGTTTTAGGCACTGTGTACTACTTGCTCTGAGGCAGGCAAACTCATCGCTGTTAGGCTTAACTGATGCAAAGATATGGCTGCAACTAAAACTCATAAGATTTTTTTGACTTAGATTGCTTTGAATAGCTTTTCCCCCTGTTTGCCTAAAATGCCTGTGGAAGACATGAGTTAAATCACTGTTTTTTCCCTACCATTGAAATGAATTTGCATGAAAGCTCTTGCCTGCACCATGGGAAGGCATCTCCATTAAGCATGCTGATCCAGCACCTTGTAAGCCGTGATGTTGCAGTTGGTGACTTCTGACTCATAGTGAAGTGCAACTCTGACCATAACTATTATTTCTAGATTATTCCTATGCAGTTAGGTGATGCCATCCTTAAAAGTAGAGAATCGATGTACTTGTCAGCAGCGTGGTGTGCTCGGTGTGGCAGATATACCCGGCCTGGCTGCTGAAGGCCAGGTTTTGACTTCATGCAAAGCTGGTCTGTTGGAGCCCAGTGGCTGGAGCAGCTACAAGCCAAGAGCACCTGCATAAAAAGACGTCATGCTTAGAATCGTGGTGGCAAGAGTTGCTGCCGTGCCCTCTAATTGTTAGCCTGTAAGGTGCACGTTTAATTTGCAGCGATTGCTTTCCCTTATGATTTACTCGTGGCAAGCTAATCCCAAATGAGGACTTTTGAAGGGGGAGGATGGGTAAAGCGAGTGTGGTGCTGGCAGCTGATGCTGAAGCGATGGCTGTGGAAACGACAGCTCCCTGCTCAACCCCAGCACAAAGCACAGACAGCAGCAGGGCGAGTTTTTCCATCTCTCCATGCATTAATGGCATGGCTTTGAGCAACACTGTGAGCTCTGCTTATGCACCAGGACTCGGCCTCTGCTGGGACTGCCAGCAGCCAGCTGTGTTCTTATCACAAAGCTTTCTGTCCCTTTTAACGTGTGGTTGAACTGAGTTTTTTGGGTAGATCAGTGAGACACGGGCTTGGAGCCTGTTGAGGTTACTGAGCAGTGCTGGTGGCCTGGGATGTGAAAGGCCTTATGTTCTGTTTGCATTTTGCCAACTTAAGTAAAATTGCCTCTCCTTTCCCTCTGAACATCAGCTGTGCAAGTTTAGGATGGAGTCTCTGTACTTGATCTTGGCGTGCACAGCCACCCCACGCAGCTGGTTGGGAAGATTTATGTGTTGCCTCTTTCGTGCTGGGAGCCGAGACCCCCATGTTAAAGGCAGGATAAGCAGATGGGTCTTTCATTATTTCCTTAAAATTACTTTGCTTTTAAGGATGCTCATTCTCCAAGTGCTGCTAAGCTCAGGACTCCTGGGTTGTTCCCGGCACTGAGGCTGGAGATGAGGTAAGGCGGAGCTGCGTGCAGGAGCTGAGCTGAAGTCGATGCCCTTTGTTCCCTCCAAGCCTGGTGCTTTTTGATGTGTTGCTGTCCTGAGCTGGTTGTGTATTAACTGCATTCACAATGCTGCATGGCTGGCTTTTGTTTTAACTGCATTGGCGCGTGTTCAGAGTTGGTGTGCTTGGAATGGCCACTGGGACTGTACAGTGAAGCATAAATCCTTTTTAGCTGTCAGGCTTCACTAGCCATGGGTGGGTGGGGGAGCCCTCCTTGGCTGGCTGCCCTGGCTAATTAAAACCAAAATTTGCTGTTGTCTTCAGATTTTAATTCATGCTCATCCCTGAAGACTAGTGGAAGCACGGTCTCCAGGCAGCTGCAGCAAGGTTTCGGAGCTTGTCTATACACGGTTGTTTTAGAGCAGGTATGCAACCTAAAATTTGCTCTCAACCCTACCCTAGGTTGTTTTTCAAGTATAGAGAAGAATATACAGAAACTACTTGGAAGCCTTGGGATGTGGCCCTGGACTGTAGTTTAAGCTGCCACACGTCAGCCATCTGCAGTAATTTGGATGTGCATATGTTGTAGCCAGGGCAGCATCAGATGGCTTAGTTTTTCGCTCCGATGCCGGACTTAAGCAAAACCAAATTACTTTGCTGTGTGACTGGCGTTGGCTTACGGAATGCATGAACTGCTCAAGTTGCAGTAACTCGTGTAGCTTGTCAGCCTGAGCCCTCAGCTGCTGACTCAAGCTGTGAAACCTACTGGAGACGGAAGAAGTTGTAGTGGTGGGAACCTGTGAGGTTCTGTGTAGGCGCTGGGAGGTGGCGATGATGGATGGTGCCTCGGTGTGAAGCCAGGGCACAGCCCCGTGTAGCCTGTGCTGGAGGGAGAGCGCTGCCCCGAGCTGTGAGCGGAGCTGTGAGGCAGGTGGGAGGACGGAGGTGAGAGGAATAAATGAAATCTAAATATACACATGTTGCTGGGCTGAGTTTCCCTGCTTTCCAAGGTCCCACCTACGCAAGTGATCTGTTGAAGGGAAATGTCACTGGAATACCTTTCCCCTCTTCAGATCCTTCCTGCGGTATGGGTGAAGGATCACACTTTATTTTCGGAGCCTGTTTCCGCTGTTCCATCCACTGCCCACGCTGTTGCTGCCCAGACCCCCTCCCAAAGACCGCTCCTTTATCTTAGCATGGTACGAGCTAGGTTTGGACCTTTTTCTTAGTCAAGGGATTGCCATCTTACCTAGCATTTCATCTGCCCGTGAGTCTGTGAGATCTTAAAAAGCAAAACATTGCAGCCGTGGGAGCTTTGTGCTTGGCAGGGCAAGTCTCGCCTCGTGCCTGTGGTTCCTTGAAGGCTGTGCCGTGCTGGTGGGTTGACCGAAGGTGGAAGGAAGCAGGCCTGCAGTTCCCCTGCCCAGTGATGCTGGGGCTATTCGTTCGTGAACGGCTGTAGAGCGAGCATGGCAATGCCTTTCTTCATGGGAAGTGTTTGCTTTTCGGTCCTTTGCCCTCCTGTACTTTGTTCTGTTTACGGTTTCTGCTTGTGGCTACGTACTTCCTCAGCAGGTATTGGGATATGAACCTTTCAGCAGCTTCTCTAAAAGGTCTAAATCTCTGTGGGACAACTGTGAAGCATTTGGGAAGTTGGCAAAGTAGCCTTTGCACACACAAGTTCTTACCTAAAGCAGCTTTTATAGAATAGCACTTGAAACACTAAGTTTATGGATGCTTTAAGAATCTTCTGCAGTTATTTCTTTATTCAAGGCTGACTTTCATCTGCTTTATCTCCTGCTGTGCTTTTTTCCTAATTCTTTTCCTACTAAAAATAGGAAATACTCTTCAAGTCCTTAACCTTTGTGCAAACAAAGAAGTAATTTGTTTTAGCATCTATGCTGACTTCTGGGCTATGTGCCTCATAAGGAAACCAGTGTGATATGAATCTGCTACTTTTGGAGACTTAGACTCCAAATATAGTCTGAGTAAAGGAAACTGCTAGAAATGTGAGTACTACTTATGCCACCAGCTCTGCTAATTTTTCCCAGCAGGATGCATGGCTGGCTACCCGATTCCCATTTTTATCCCGAAAAATGAGAGCAATACCTTCAGATGTTCGGAGGTTCAAAACCATTAGGGAAATGAGGGCATAATCATTGCATGTGCATAGGGAATGGGAGTTTTAGATCATTTCTAAATGATTATTAGATCAATTCAAATGATTTTTAGATCATTTAGATCATTCAAAGCATGTCTGTGGAAGCAATCCCTTTTGGTCTGCGTCTGTTGCTGCCAACCTAGCAGCTCTGCTGTCTGAAAGGAAGTTTGAGGTCAAAAAGACATTATCAAGCTCTTCAGGGCTAGATTGTCCAAGCAGGTTCTGGCATTGCTGCCTTTTAAAAAACTAGTGCTCAGAAGGGAGCTGAATGTAATGGTGAAGGTGGAATAGCCACGACCTGTCCCAAAGATGCTTTAATCACTGGCTTCCATCAGCCTGCTGCCTTGGGAGCTGAAAATAACACTTTGTTTTCAAATGGCTGCTGGCTGATGTGTGGAACACATGTGGGATCGCTCTTGCACTCTGCCAGGACCCCTCGCTGCTGCTTTTCACCAAGATCCACCAAGCTCAGCATCTCCTCCGGGTAGGCACCACGTGCAAGTGGAAGAGAACAGAAGACTACTGATGTGCCAGGTCTGTTGTGTGAAAACAAAACCTGCTCAGGAAAACCAGTTTTCTGCTTCAAAGGTGTCTGCCAAGTGACTTTCTTCTTGCCGTTCCTTTGTTTATGAAGCCCTTTGTGTTTAGTACCGGTGAAAGCTGAGGGAGTGGCTGGCTAGGATGTCAAATGTTTTGCTTGTAGGTCCTCAGTTTGAACTGAAGGAGAGAGATCGTGAGTATGAGTTCCTCATCTTGTGCCTCTGGAGTGAATGGGACACTGGTGGCACAGACAAGGACTTTGCCAAGGACCAGGGCTGCCAGACACGGGGAGAAGGTCTGCACCTGCACCTCCCTCTGGTCTGATGGTGACAGCCACAGGGTGTCAGGGTTGATGAGGAAATACGTGCTGCTCTGTGTCTTCTGTTCCTCAGAAACCTTACAAGGTTTTAAATCTCTGCCAGTCCTTCCAGTACTTTGGGTAATGTGCTTTGAAAAGGGACGGGTCCAAGTAGGGCCAGGAAGGGAGAGGGTGAGGTGGAGGGCACTTGGTTTTCTTCTCTGCATTGGATGAAAGGCCAGCCTTTGATTCAGGGGTTCGTCAGCCGGTGCTCCGGGCTGGCTGGCTGGGAATCCCCTTTTGATGACTAAGTTTCAACTGGAAATCAGCTGCTCCAAGTCTGCTGCCAGGACAGGCATTTAACTAACCATTCAGCAGCATTTAGGGAAAACTTGTCAAATGCGAACTTTTATGTTGAACTAAAGTGTTATGACTATGTGGTTCTTCATTTAAATTAAGCTGCTGGATATGGCGTTCATTGTTTTCTGGGTTTGATCTGGGGAGTCAAACATAGAGCATTGCGGCGTTGAGTGCCTTGCTGTCACACAGCCCTGAAGTCTGCCAGAGGAGAACAGTTAACGATAACTAACCAGTGGAAATCTCTTTATAATGTCTGTTCCAGAACAAACGGACCAGTTTTTTCTCCCAGAAAGACACAGAAGCTGCAATTCCCTTATGAGATCCCGTACATTATGTATACAGCAACGTAACTGCTTCGTGCAATACGGTCGAAGAGAGCCAAAGCAGTCAAAGTGCCTGATATTAAACATTTAATTACAGTTGAGGTCTGCTGATTTGCAAGCACGCAGAAAGGAAAAATCCTACTGTTCCTTAGTCAGATTTACCAGAGGGTTGAACTGATCTCAGTGGAGACTGACTTTTAAACCAGGTGCAGTACAGAGCAGTTGGTTACCTACCTGAAAGCATTATTATAAATAAGTCAAGTGCACTTGACAAGTTAGTGGAATGTCAGGACATTGTCCCGACAGCTTTTTGTTCTTAAAATGACTGGATGTTCTGTGTTCTTAGTGCAATTAATGTGCTGAGTGTGGTCCGGGTGCGTTGGGGCAGTTAATGGGATTCCGGTGCTGCTGTTCTGCCTGCTGTAGTTGCAAGTGATTTTGGATCAGCTATCCATCTGCTAGTTGGTGTGGAGTTTAAGAAAATAAATACCCAGTAATTCCCCCCTGAATGAGCCCCTTATGATTTGAGTGGGTGTCTGAACTCTTGCTTGCTGCCTTTCCCTGCTGATCTACGAGCCAAGTGTTTTACAGAGATTATTTGCTGACCTGCCAGAGACCTTGTAATTCTGTGGCACCCCATTTCAAGTGACTTTTAAAGCTGTTGTAGTAAGTGGCCATGCAGTTTCTACAGATAGCTCTGCCTGGAGGACAGTGGAGGTTAATTTTGCTGGTTTTGTGGTTTAGTGGCTAAGCTGTGGATGTGCTGGGAATGAGATGCTTTGGCCTCCAGGCTGGCTGGAGCAAGATAGTAGCAAAGGCTGAAGTGCTTCGTGATTGAATTGAATGATCTTACTCCTTGTATTAAGAGATAAGACCTTGTAGGACATGAAATCAATCCTCCGGATAATTCAGGTCAACTCACTGTAAAACAGCGAGTGTAGAGTTACTGTGGTTCAGTAAGTAGGGCATGGAGCAGAAGGGTCAGATTTCGAGAGTTTCTAGTTTTCATTTTCAACTTGTTGGACCTTAAATTCACCTTGCTTTCTGGAACGTTGCTGCTGTAAATTCTGTCAGAGGTTTTTAGTAGCTGATTTTATTGGGGTTGGGGGTGGAAGAGGAGCCTGACTGGAACCAGAGGTAAGTGGGCTGAGTATAAATGGTTTTTGTTATTGCTGTTTTTCTTAGCTCACACAGCAGCAGCACGTCCAGGCTGAATGGCAAACCTGGCTTTTCGAAAACAAAATACTGGATGTTCTCATTAACGTTGCTGCCTTTGTGAGTTGTAAATAGTGTGAGCTGAGACACTGGCAGCTCAGAGCTGCCCTGGCCCCGCGGGCTGCAGGGCTGGTCCAGACTTGCAGTCCGGTGGCTAACACATCCACAGGGTCACGGCTGACGTCACCGCTTTATCTGTTTCTTTCTCATTTGTCTTG
This sequence comes from Falco cherrug, assembly GCF_023634085.1. Taxonomy (NCBI): domain Eukaryota; kingdom Metazoa; phylum Chordata; class Aves; order Falconiformes; family Falconidae; genus Falco; species Falco cherrug. Next base: position 115,621,571 of record NC_073699.1, on the reverse strand, counting down.
AAAAGGAGCCTGGCCCTGATTTCTGAAGGTGTCTTTTGTCTCCTAAAACACTGGAGTGCAACAAGAAACCAGAGATGTGGTGGTGGCTTTTTTTTTTGCAGGTTACACCAATCCAGATGAGATGGGACGAGCCATAACTGTGGCTTGGTTGGGAAGAATATTGCTCTTCAACCCAGCCACGTTTTGTCTTGCTTTATGAAGCAGAGATTTTAAGATTTCTGAAGCACTTACCAGCTGGGCTATGATAAAATTATATTTCCTTGTACATTAAAAATATTTATAGGAGTTACTAAATTCCACTTTTAGACCCATTTAGCTGGTTGGTACTCGGGCCGTTCTGAGCTGAGCTTTACAGATTCAGGGTCTATTAGAGCTTGGTTTATGGCTGTGTAAGATAAAGGTTCGTATGTTGGTGTAACTCAGCTGTTACGGTTTCCTTGCAGTGTCTCGGTCCTCTTGTCAGTGTCATCCTGCCTTCGTCCCAGGCGTACTGCTAAGCTGGCAGCTCGCAGAGCGGTTGCTGGAGAAATGGAGAGATGGAAATAGAAGCAAATTGTGCTAAAGTCACGTAAAGAGGCCAGAATTGGTGCTGAGATCCGAGATGTCGCCTCGCCAGTGTGTGCCTTCTCCCATGGGATGAGCGGGGATGCTTGCTGCGGGGGCGGTGGGTTCCCCGCTGGGACGGGGCTCAGCCCCTCGTGAGGGGTCTGGTGGAGGCCAGCGCTGCAGGACCCCCACCGCCAGCCTCCTGCACTGGCCCGCTGCTGGGGTGCGGATTTGTCCCGGGCTGTGTATCCCCCACACCAGGTCTGAACCCCGCAAAGCCCCCCCGGGGGGCTGCGGGTGTGGATGTGCGCTGCAGCCGCCAGGGGGCGGGCGGCACCGGGACTGGCGGTGGCGGGGGGGGGGGAAGGGGGCTCGGTGGGGCCCCCCCCTCGCGCACCCACCGTACCCTCATCCCGGAGAGATGCTGGACGGTGTGCCCGCAGCCCCTACCTGGGTGCTTTCCCCAAAAAGCTGCATTTCTGTAGGGCACCCCCCTGCACGGGCAGGGCCCTGGGGTTCCCCCACATATTTTTTTTTTGGGGGGTGGAGGTGGGTTTGAAAGAAACCATGACCATGCAGCGACGCAGTGGCCGTGGATGGTGACCTTCACAGGCAGTGGGCCAGCAGGGTGCTGGGAGTGGGTGACTCAGCGCCGCGCTGCAGTTGCATCAGGTTAGGGACATGAGGGTGGCCTGCTTGGTGTAGTGCATCCAAACCAAAGCCTCCCTCTGTGCTTGAAAAGGTGGAATTTAATAATTTTCCGTGCTCCGTATAAGAATCCTGTAGAAAAACACAGCCTGGTTCTGGCGGTGCTCCCCAGCTCGCTCCCGCCAGCTAGGAAACGGCTCTGTGTGCTCTTTGCTTTGTGTGTTTTCCCCGTAAGTCCTGAGCACGGCGGCAGCAAGGGATCATCGCCAAGGCTAGCTGAACCCGGAGTCAGCTTGGCAAGGCAAGTGGCTCCTGAAGCCTCGGTGGTGATCCCTGCTGGATGGATCTGCCGGGATGGATCTCAAAGGGTAGATCAGCACCCTCTCCCCGGGCAGGCGGAGGTAGGCAGATGGCTGAGGCTGACCCCTGATCACTGAGAGGGCTGTGACCAGCCTCTGCCATGATTTTTGTTGAAATTCAACTGAAATGCTGAAAAAGCTGCCTCCCCCCAGCCCTTTGATCTTAACGTGAAATCTCGAGATGCTAGTGGTGATTAGGAAAGTAAACATGTCCCTTCCCGGAGGGAAGGCAGGAGTTTGTTCTGATTGAGCATTGCAGGGGTTAAGTTACATTTTGCTTTGGGAAGGAAAGGAAAATGTCTCAATGTAATTAACTTAAGATGCTGATGCTAATAAAGGGGCTTTCAAAGCTGGGGCTGGTGGGGGGTTTGATGGGAATCCCCTGTTGAATCAATGACATTAGGGCCTTCGGAGTGATTCTGCAATTATTAGGCTGAAATGATGTTGAACATGAAGTTAATCCTGTTATCTCTCAAATATTGAGCAAACTGCTTGCTCTGGATAACTCTATAATGGGATTATACTAGTCAGTCTGGCACCTTCAACACTCCCTATCTGTTCAGGGCTTTTTCTTGTTTTCCTGTTCAGAATAAAGTATTGATCAGGCTTCCTGAAGTTAATTTTGGGAGGTGGTGTCTGGGGCACTGTTTTCCAGTGGTGCTGGATTGTTGTGTTGTGTTTTTTTTTAATGAGCTTGAGAATGAGCACCCTGTTGCCTTATGAAGCCATTCAGCCCTCCCCAGCCAAGATCTCTTGAGCTCATCCCTAAATAAATGTTTAGGAAAAGAACTGAAGAACAAGGACAAGTATAAAAGGAGACTTCCTTTCGTCATGCCTTCCTGGCATCGAGAATCTGCAGTTGAGCGAGTTCCTGTGCTAGAGACCATTCCCGGGCCATCATATTTGCCAGAGTATAATCAGTTCTGGTTTGAAAACCTCATTCTGCATCCCTGATAGCCTGTAGCAATTGTTCTAAACAAAAGTAACTGGTGGGGGTTTTAAAAGGATTATCTTGAGTTTGGTTTTGAACAGTCTGATAAATTTCAAGGGAACCAAGCACAAGAATCAGAACGATCCTGTAGGGGGGAGGGAGAAAAGCCGTAACACATGTTCAGTTGCTCGGTGATGTTCATTACAGACGGGATTGCTTTCCTGTCGAGCCCACAGACCTCCAGGTTTTAGTGGCCTGATGTTTCTGTGGGGTTTGTCATGAGCTGGAGCAGCGGCGTTGCTGCTGCCAGGTCAGGTTATGTCCTCGGTTGCAGCAGGGCACAGTTCTGCAGTTACGGACAGAAATCAGACCACCAAGTGTCGTGAGAGGTAAATACACCCTGGTGAGAATGAGAATGAGAATTGGAGTTTCAAAGTCAGGGGAAACAATTTTTTCTCTAGTCTGTAGCCAGAGGCTCAATTAACAATAAACCAGGCCTCTTTTAGCATCACTAGAGTATAGAAGTGATTTCTACAACACTCCCTAAATGAGCAGATGTTCTTGTGCCAAACCAGAAATTTCCATAAATAAGGGAAAGTTCCATTAAAGGGTCAGTCAGCTTTTAGTTTCCAAGCTATGATTCTTTTTTGCTTTATAAGGCTGATCTGAATCTCATTAAGAACTGCAGGTTTTTTTGTGGGGTTTTATTCCCCAACCCCCCTCCCCCACCCCCGCTCCCTTGATGAAGGTGAGAATTGCTCGGGAAGCTGGTGGAGCTCCCTCACAGCAGAAATGTGCTTCAGGGTTGCTAATGACTCCTGTGTCCCGCCTGCCTCAAAGGCGGCAGTGAGATGATGCGGGCTGGTGTAGCCAAGGGGCCACCTAGTATTTTGGACTAGCTGGGGCTTCAGTTTAGGTGCCCAGGGGCCAGCTAGCCCTGCTGTTGATAAGGTAATGGATTTAGATGATGGCATAGCCTGTAATTTCAGGGAGCTTGGGGGAAGCCCTGGGATGGCATTCTTACACCAAGGGAGCCAACGCCTTGCGCAGGCTTTTTTAGATGGGAATCCAGCACAAGAACAAACTCCCCATTTCAAACGTGAAGTGCATGGAGAAATGCTTTAATGTTTGCGCTTACACACCCCAATTTCATGCACCAATTCAAATGCTTGCTCTAATGTATCCTTGCTGTAACTACTGCTTGAAGAATATGCTTGCTGGAGCCATGGGTTTCAACTTTTAATTTGTGCACCTTTGAACATTGTCTGATAGGAGGCAGAGACCCCTGTGAGGTTAATCAAATGTACTGGTTTTCTAAGTGGCTTCTCTTTGGACCCCTTAAAGATAGTTCTTGCTTATTCTTCCTGCTGCAAGTTGAAAACCCCTGAACTTGAGTTTTGGTGCCGCTCGGTCTTGCATGTTACGGATTTTGAGGCAGGAGCTCTTTGGTGGAGGCCACGGGGTGGGGCGTGGGGGCTTGTGCTGTGAGGTCTTTCTCCCTAATCAGCAGTGTTGACCTCTGCGTGCTGGGAAGCGTGCATTGTAACCTCATGGAGCCATGGGATGTAGCATGGGGCTCCGTGGCTGCCTAATCTCTGTCGTGTGATTCTTTGATCCGAGCCCCTATCTCAAGGTGTTTAACGTAGGTGTGATGCTTACAAAGGCGGCCTTGGGCAGGAGGGAGGTGGGTCACACTGCTCTGTCTGGCCCACTGACTTGGGGGTTACCTCCGTTGCAAGGGAAGGTGGGACTACAGCTCACATAGCTGGGTTGACCGTGAGCTTGTTAGCTTACGTACTTGAAATAGTAGTGTGCTGTAACTCTTACGCTGCAAAATTTGTCTGAGGAGGTGAGTAAATATTTGAGATGCTCACCCTTGCAGAGCTCATGGCTGGTACAAGCAGGTGGCATTTGAGCTGGCTGCTTCCAAGCCTGTCCTGATGGACCACAGCGGTCACGCTGGGCTATGGTCAGACCTCTTACTGCAGAAGCAGTCCTGTTTCAGTTTAACCATGTTTTCTCTGGGCAGAGGTGCCTGCAGTGGTGCTACGAGGCCATCTGCAGCCCCACGTTCAACCGTGCCAAGTGTGAGTGGACAGGAGCATCGACGGTCTTAGAAAGGGGTTTCAAGCCGCTGTTCTGCTGTGGTGCTACTTGCTGCTAAGCAAGAGTCGCTGCTGGTGCTGTACAAGTGCAGGAGCAAGGGAATGATGTGAAATTCGGTGAAGTGCAACCCTTCACGCATTCCCACAGCCCTCATCTGCAAGAGGGGGGAACAACTCGGGGTAAAACAGCTTACAAGGTTGCGATTAGCTGTACCTTCTGAACCGTTGGTGTTATCTCATCTCTTGACATTTCCTTTAATTATATGAAATGGCCTTGACACTGTAAACAATTGCCATGGCATTGTCTCTGCAGCTTGTGTGAGTCAACGTGATGCGTAAACAGCGTTTGGTTTTGCGGACCTGATGTGTGTATGTTTCGGGACACAAGCTGCCTGCATGCAATTGTCACGTCTGCGTTTTGCATCTTGTTCTGGGATGGCTCCCATGCTGCTGGCTGCCACGTCTTCTTTCCACAAGAGCTCCTGGTGCTGGCAGAAAACACAGGAGCATCAGGGCAGGGGCTGGGATTCTGAGGGGAGCCGAAGGGGGTTGATTAGGGTGCTCACATTTTGCTTTCAGCCCCTTCGGGCCTCCGTCGTTCTCTCCCGAGCGAGCCAGTTCGAAAGGGGTAAGGAAGGGGATGATCCACGACACAAACCCAAGCATTGCTTTAATCACGCTAGCAGCAATTTTTTACTCGGTGTGTTGCGATCTTAAGCCTGGCTGCTGCTTGGAGACACCTTGTTGGTTGAGCAATAGTAAATATTTGGAGAGTTGAGGTTGGGTTCACTCACTGTCTTGTTGATGGCTCTTGCCTGGGTGTGACCGTGGTCTGGATGTGGCACTGTTTAGGGTGGTCCCTGGTAGGTCTATGAAACATTTGGCTAGATGAACTTCCTAAGTGTTATCTTGTTCCTTAAATAGAGAATAAAGCTTGTATCAACATGAATCACAAAGTTGATAAACTGGAATGGTTCCTCTTGGAGTTGTTGTCTTGTATTGGGCAAATATTTATCCACATTGTTTCAAAAGGCATATTTGTGCAATAGAAGGAGGTCAAACCTGTAATTACCTGTTAGATTCACTTGGGTAGAAATAGCTTGTAAAAACACAGTACGTTTGGAAGGAAGCTTTTAAACCTGATGTTTGTGTGTGTGAATCTAAAGCTGTGGTTTAAAATTTAAAATTGTATGGGAGTTTTCAGTTGCTCGGGTGCAAAAGTATTTTTCCTGCTGAATTTAAGTGCCTTAAGCCGAATCTATCTGCCATTTCTTTTAACTTCTGAACCGTGGCAGGGAATTTGGGGTTTTCTTCCAAATGTATCTGCTCGAGATGATCAGAAGCTGAGATTGTGTGCCAAACTTGCCTTGCATTTTAATAAGGAGCTTCTAGCTTAGTCAATAATTAAGGCAGAGCAGGTGCGGTGGGGAAGTTGGGTGTTCCCCAAAAGCTAAACCAAGGCGCTTTTGTAAGCCTCCCTGGGCAGAGCCAAGTGAGTGAAGGATGGTAGGATGCCCTGGCGCTGGCTGGCTTTATGCAGTAATTTGGAAAAAATGTAACTTCAGACTGAAGAGCTCTAGGTGTTGAAGGATAATTTGGCTTATTGGTGCAGTGTGCCTGCATTGAGCCTGTTGGGGTGGCAGAGGAAGTCCTGAAATTTTTTGCGGCAGTTTTATCTTGGGATATGAAGTACAAATGCACTTGCTGAGGTTTTTGTGAAATTGTTAAAAAGAGGAACCCAGACCTTTACAGAGAAATCTTGCTGCCTTTTCAGCTACCGTGTGGGCAGAGAGGCTTTCAGCTTAAATTGTTTGTCATCTTGAAGAATTCGATGTAGGAAGAGAAATTTGGGATCATGAGTCTTTTAATGAATCCGAGCAGGGATACTGTTGACCTATACACTGCAGCCTAACTTCTGGAGTAAAATACAGCGTTACCTCTGAGGGTTAATTTCAATTTAATCTTACTTTAGAGGTTGAGTATTTACTGCTATTCTTGCTGTTAATTTGCAGTCTCCAGTGCAGTGTTTAACAGAGTTGGCCCCATCAGTTTTATAGGTGGCGTAGATGGGCTTACTTCTTTGCCAAAAGACTCTGTTATTTTGAATCATGTCTGTATAAAGCTGTGAAGTCTTGTGTGAGTTAGGTTTGTCCAGTAAGGTCGTTACCGTGGAGGATGTGATGTCTAGCCCATCTGTCCTGCAGCAGCTTGCTTTGGGCTGTGGCAAGTCCTAAAAGCACGTGCTGGGTAGAGATTTGAAAGGAGAAGAATGTATTTTTGATTGTTGCTGAAGCTTTGTTAGTTTTGTCGTTCTTTATCTCCTGTGTTTTGCAATGGGAAGCCTTAAGTGATATCAATTTACAGGTTCTTCTTGGAGTATCTTAGTTTTTGCTGTGGGAGAGGGTTAAACAAGAGTTAAGCTAAATGCCATGCCTGCTTCTTCCCTAAACAATGGAATAATTAATGTAATTTTCTTCTCTGTTTTTGCTTAATGTGTTCCTAATAATATAGCTGGAAGTGGCAGATGGGTATTCTGCCTCCAAGTGCTTCACTGTTGGGAATATGCTGATGCTTTGCTGGAATGTGTCCTATATCTGTGCTTCTTTTGGCTTCTGACCAGTGCTTCTTTTAATGCTGCTTCAAGGTGCTCCAAAAAGTAGTTTGTCAGCTTTGGAGGTTCCCTTGTCTCAAGATGGCATAACCATGAATCACCACAGCCATCGAGTTAGCCAAGATGTGACTGAATCTTTAATTTTGTCAGGATCACATTCCTTAGCATTCCCTCACTAGTAAACAAGAAATTATTTAGCATATGTTGTAATTAGTGAATGGTGAGGAGGCATTGAAGACGGTACATTTTCATTACTGGCTAAAATGTGCTCTCGTCGAAAGTTGTGCTTCCTCCACTGGAAAACAAGGCTTGGAGACACTCTGGCCTTAAGCTCCTCCTGGCCCCAAGACCTGCTACGCAATTGTCCTTAGCCGGGTCCTCGTGGCAGTTAGTGATTCCTTGTGTCCCAGCCACCCGCTGCGATCACGAGGCTTTCCAGGAGCATGTTCTCAGCTTTGTTTTCCCTTCCTAAATGTGAGGCTGAACGTGCTGTCAGTCAGCTTGTTGGCAGAGGCGGTGGCGCAGCCCACAGCGATGCTCTTCCTCCTGCTGCGCTCCGTCCCGGTGAGTGGTGGGCTGCTCACCTTCCCCCCACCGCCGGCACACACGTGGTGGCACCAAGATGGTCCCCGGTGTGTTTGATCCACTGCCCTTTGCTTTCAGAGATCGAGCAGCTGCTGTTGCTGCGCTGACTAATTGGTGGGGGCAAGGGGACTGGAATGCTCTGGGAAATAGGAGTTTCCCTCTTGGAAATGTCACAGGAAGCATGGAGGAAATCATGCGGTTTAGGAGCGGTTACCTCACTTTTCTCTCTCATCCAAACCAGTGCCCTTTCATCAAAGTATACAGAACCTGAACAATGCGATGCCAGCTGGCTTATAAATAAACCATTTTCCATTTCCACACCGGCTATTGGGCTGACTTTTAATACCATGTGAGGAGAAAGGAAGAGCGTCACGTTGTGGTGGCTTGTGACCTCTCCGATTGCCTGCCCAGCTTCCTACCCCCTTGCTTCCCCTCGGGCGGCCGGCGCAGTCGGTAGCTCTTCCACATCTATTTTGGAGCGTGGCCCAGAAATGGCCATCTTCATAGGTAGCCAGAGCTGTTAGGTATATATAATACATACTATTTTTTTATATATGTATTCTCCTTGTTCTGCCAAAGCTGCTGAGGATTGCTAGCAAACAGATTGTAATGAAACACAGCCAAAGTCGTGGTGCTGCCACTTTTTCTTCTCCCGGCCAACCCTCCTGGTAATGTGGTACCGTGGGCCTGTGTTAGTATTAAGGCAAGGGAAGAGCCTTAAACATCCTGTCGCTGCTACTGTGGACTTTTTGGCTGATGGGCTCTTAAGGAGAACGCCCAGTATCACTGGTTTTAAATAGACAGCTCCGTCTGCACGGATGGGATAATGCAAGAATCCTTTTAATGTTCCTGTGGCTGAATCATGGAACATAAATGTCTGAGTCACTGCGGATGAATGTGGTGTTTCACGTTGGTGTGAACTGAAATGTGAACAACAGTGTCTTTATTAGAGGAGCTAATATTTGTGCTCATTATGGGCTTCATTAGATTTTAAAGTAAGACAATCCAGAAGAGTTCCTTTTACAATGTATATAAACAGACTATTAACATGTGAATGCCAGGTTTTTAATGGGATGCTGGTCTGGATGGAGAGGAAATGAAGCTTCAGAGGACAGAGATGTACCCTGCTTCTTGGGCCAGTTGTCTTGTTTTGTTTTAGCCATCTGACTCTCGTGAAATGCTGTGAAATTTTCATGTAACTGAGATTTCTTGGTTACTATGCTTTTAGAAGGTGATACGGAAGGGACAACAGCTGTATCCCTTTCTGCTTTCCTGTAAAAAGCTCTTTGCTATTCTGAGCTCTTCCTTCTCATAAAAGTCTTCACCTGTCCCCGAGGCATCCAGGCTTTGCTCTCATTTCTTCTGGATGCTGCGCAGCTGAGTCAGATGGCCCTTCTGCATTATTATGGGAATTCTGGACGTTTGTTGCTTGTCCTTGCTTGAAATGTGGATTTTCCTTTATCCTAGATGTTCAGTTGGAATGAGGGCTGAGGTTTTGTCTCGCTGCTGTTGGGTAGAGCTGAGGCAACCTCACTAGACAGGGTGCTAAACCCTGGGTGCTGGTGCTCTGTGCTCTTCGTGTGCTGCTGGCAGGGAACTTGGCCAGGTTGTTTTGTCCCGTATTTCCCACCCCCTTGCTGTGAAACAAAGCACTATGGATGCAAAGGATTACTTAAGAGCGCAGTAAGTATGGCTGCTCTTATCCTCTGTCCTCAGGCTGGAGGTGAGACAGGGACATTTTTTTTGGTGTTGTCTGCTGGTGCAGAATTTGCACCTTTCTTGCCTGACGTGGAGCTGAAGGATGGACCAACATGTTTTTCTGTCCAGGAGTCCAGCTCGAAAGTAATGATGTTGGTGTTACCTCTGGTTTGGATTTCTGCGTTTTGTCAGCCCTCTTCTGGTGGGCTCTTTGTTTTTTCTGCCCCAAAGAAGAGAGAGTTGTGGCTGATAATCCTAAAAGATGTTTGAAGTCCAAAGCCAGTTGTAATTGGAAATGCAGGTTTGTATCTCTCTGCTCCTTGAGCACCACAGCTCTGTGTTTTGAAGCAAATATTAACGCTTCTGGTACAAATGACTGTAAGTGCCTTTGTCAAATAGTCTTGTTCTCTTTGTGATGGTTCCTAAGGCCTGATCACCGATACAGAAAGGTGAAAGGGCTCTGTTGCATGATTGTGTTTTCACAGCCTAGTGAGTTATTGTGCGGCACCAGAGCCTGTGTAACTGTTGTTTGGGCTCTTGGACTGCAGCTGCTGGGAGTCTAAATGCGTTCGTTTAAATCTTTCATTGAAATTTAAGCTAATGTTTCATGTTTTACTGATGTAGAAATGAGGGGTCAGGCATATGATTGTGCTGCTGTGCTTTAACAACCTACCATGTGTCATCTGTTCTGCAGCAGAGCTTTGTGCGCTCTTAATTCACAGCAAATGCAATATAAAATGCAATGGCTTTAATCTCCTTGGAAGTCAGACAAGCCTAGATGCAGTGTTTAGCGTTCTGTAGCATTCCCAGATGCAGGGATATTTTTTCCAGACCTCCTTCCAAGCTGGACAGCTGATTTACAGACTTGAAGAAGGCTTCCAGCCTGTACCCCCGAACTTTGTGGGTCTCTGCCAGGTGGCAGCATATTTAAATGGCTTTAAAATGGCTTTTTCTTTGTTTCAAAGCAAAGAGTCTTAAATGAGGTGGAGCATGCCTGTGATTCAGTATGTTAATTGCCCACAATGAAAATCAAAAGTACTTGGAAGACTGACTGCTGTGGCTGACCAGGCAGGAACGCAGACTCTTCTTCCGAGCGCAGAGATGTCTGGTGGTGGGAGGCCAAGAAAAGCAACGCTTTCAGGAAGGTCCATGTGTTCTGCGTGAGGGAGGAGAGTGCTATTTGCTCCTCCGCCTCCACGTGTCTCCTGATCCTTGCTCCTCCACCTGCTTCTGCCGCTGTGCTCTTGCTGTCCCTGGGGATGGTGGCTGGCTGCTAAGCGGGCGAGGGTTCCGGGGCCAAGCAGGGTGCTGGTGCAGGTGGAGATGGTGCAGAAGGGTCCTGCTTCCTCCCCTGCTTTTACAGCTGCGCTTTGGGAGAGAGGATGGATTTACAAGTTGTCTGATGGCATGTCTAGTATCTTAGGGGAGGAACTGAGAGCATCAACATCTTCCAGGTGTGTTTGTGGCTCAGGTGGAGTTTGACCAGCTTTCAAAACTCCCTCCTTCCCTTTTCTGGGGTGCGTTGGCTGCAAAACTGCCTGCCACTGCAACGTGCGGTTGTGACCGGCCATCTCTGCCACTGTGCAGCGGGCACTTGCTTTGGGTGTCTGTTCTGGCTTGTGCAGCATTGATTGTTCCCAGCTGCACCAGCCCAAATTGACAATCTTGGATTTTGTTGTTTCCCAGAATAGAAGGTTTTTACTACTGGGACTGCTGCAGTAGTGAGCTTGTCCTGAACTCTTCCTGGCTGCTGGAGTAATACTTGGCGATACTGAAATACCACGGCTGCTGGCCTGACAAGGACAGGGACCTCAGTGTGTTTAAAACTGCTTTTTCCGATCGCCCTTCCTACAGCCGGAGAGTGCAAACCTGGATGTGTCGGATGGGCTCAGGTTCCTAACTAGTCGGTGGTGTGATGCTGCAGCAAATTCCTGTGTGTTTTTGAAATCGGTTTTGCCTTTTCCCCTAAGATAAGATTAAGCTTGTGGATGTTTAAAGAACTTCCCACTCTGTGGTATGGTGTACAACAGTTGGAAACATCTGTAGGTTCACTGAAGTCCTAACACAGAGTTTGATGACAAATAAAAGCAGCCAAGTGGACGCATTTAAACTCTGGAGATCTTATTTTGTTGTGATGCAAATGTTGACGAGGATATTTGTTACCTTAACCAACAAGGTGTGACACACAAATAAAAAATAGACTTGTCATTTCCATGTTAAATTTAAATTTTCCTTTGTCAAATTAAATGAGAAGACAACACTCCCTGCTCTTCCTTTCTTCCTGGTAACTTTAGTGGAGAGAGGAATTGCTATGAAATTGTATTTTTATTATACGGCTGGCTAGATGCAGATCAGCTCAGGCAGTCTTTTACTCCTCAGGATAGTGCAGCTGCTAGGACAGTTAGAGCACCACACTTTCCCATTCGTGACCGCCTTTGTTTGTATTTTGCAGGCTCAGGTACTGTGGTACCTCCTTGACTCCATTTGGGAGGTGAAACCCCTCCGTGTTTTGGCGTGCATGGTTTCTCCAAACCCTTCCTTGAGCAAAACACGCCGGTCTCCCCCCTCTCTTTGCTCCCAGCTTTTCTCTCTTCTTGCTCAACTTGATGCGAGGAAGGAGCGAGGGGTGTTGATGATTTGGATTATGCAGCTAAGAGGCTGGAGCGTGGCTGGCTGTCTCCTCCCCTTCCTGAGCTTCAGCCCTAGCCAGCTCGGCTCTGGAATGACAGGCATTCCTGCGTGAAGGGAGCTGGCACCGACACCTATTTATGAGAATCAAGTGCCCGGCCATGGGGTACGGGGAGAACGGGACCCGCGTTGAGCCGTTCCCTGAGAGTTGGTAGCCGCCTCGCTCGCCGGGCTCTTTCCTAGTCTGAAGCGTGGATTTATCGTTTTAAAGGACTAAAGTGCTCTCTCAGGATAGGGTTTTTTTTTTTCCCCTCTCTCTCCCCCTCCCGCCTCCTCCCAGAGAGCTGCTTAGAAAAGAATCTAATGGGGCAGCCACACTTCTCGAGACCGGTAAATCCAGCTGCTTTTGGTGAGTAATGGAGGGCAAGGGAGACGGAGGAACCTCTGGGGCTGCGGCTGGGCAGGATTGCAGGTGAAACCGAGGAGTTGGGAGGAGTGGAATGTGGGGCTTGTGTAACCTGCGTCCGACTCGGGGAGCTGGGAAGAGAAACCAGAGAAATAACTCCATTTCCTTCCTTTCGCTTACTCATGTCACATGGATTTGCTGTGCAACATGTTCTGCTGATCTTCAGAGAAGGGAGCAAGCTGCTGTTTTTAGAGATAGCCTCTGTCTTGTACGGCCAGATTTGGGGACACTAGCTTTGCAAAGCACCTGAACAGCGGTAAAATTCACCTGTGTGGGGTAGGAGCCAGCCCTGACGGTGTGCCCGGACCAAAGCTGCCCAGAATCGCCTCCTTGTGTGTAATGTCACCCAGCTTTTGGGGGCACCTATACTAGTTTTGGGGGGAGAAGGGGCTTCACAGTCACCTTCCTGCCTGTTTTCTCTCTCTACTCAGAGTAGAGAGAGTAACTGTCAGGCTGTAGTAAACAGAACCTTGCTTGAAGTCCTGGAAGTAGCACTACTTCCACAACACTGTGTGTAGGTCAGTGTTATTTCCAGGTCTCTGTCTTAGGTGCTGTTCCCAGCGCTGGGACTGCCATGCGCTGGCTATAAGAGGAGACTTTACATATCACGCTGTTGCCTTTTATTTCATACTAACTTGCCGTCAGCTGCTTGGGCTGAGTTGCTTACACTCATCTGTAAAATGGAAGTACCTGATTTTTAGAGAAACACTTGACATTTGCAAGTGGAGAGCTCCCTGAGGTACGGATTTCTTTTTTGTCATACTTTCTCATTTTTATGACTTTGAACCTACCAAGTATTTTTAGGGCTCAGATTAAACAGTGATTCTTTCTTCCCCACCCCCAGTTCACTCCAGCTAGCCTTGTTCAAGAGCTGCTAAAAATAGGTGGTATTGAGAGAGTGGAAGGGAGAAGTAAGACTTAAGTCATCTTTGTACTGTCGATGGAGATTAACAGCATCATCTCCTTGGGTTCATGTGCTGTTAGAAGCCAACCTGTTCAGTCTTGGGCTCTTTCTGTCATCAGGCACCGGAGGCCGTGGTAATTTTCAGGGCAGTGGGCTCACTTGGTGTGATGATAGTGTCCTTTGCTGGAGACTGGAGGCCAGCAGACTTGGTGTTTCCTCAACTGGTCATTTGCTGTCTGAAGTCTTTCTTCACGGCACAGCTTGCAAAGTTCCTACTTAATAAATTGTGAACTTGAAGAGATGGTTCTTGCATTAACTTTGGCAGGATGCTATTGAAAAGAAAAGTCTTGTGAAGATTATGGTGATTAGAAACATAAAAATGACAGGGAAGCCGAGGGCTGGGACTATTTGAGGCTGTTTTGTGACCGCAGCCTTCTATTGCTTTGAGGTCGGGATTCACGTCTTCGCTGGACTATTCAGGAAATGCACGTGAAGTTTTTAAAGCTGTTATAGAAAGCTTAGAAACATTTACCTAAATTGCTTTTTTGATACTTTAACCTTAACAGCATTTCCCTCAAGAGAGTCTTTGTTTGCTTTTTGTTTTGAGTTGTAGCTGTTTGCTTTTGAAAGCTTTTTGGATTTTTAACTGCCCTGCCTGGCACAACAACGCTGAAGACGAGGGAGCTGAATTCTTCTCCTGCCTGTGCATCCACAGTCCTTCGGCAGCAGGAGAGTTTGTTGCAGTCCTGCAGCGTTGCCAGTGAGGATGCTGCGCAGGCTCCACGTTGCCAGGTGGTTGGTCCCGCTCCGTAGCCTTAGGTCCAGGCTGTGCTGCAAAACGTGCTCCTCACACACGTCGTCCGGGGTGTGCAATGAGCAGCCACGTTCTCAGCAAAAGCTCCTGATGCACCTTCTGGGCTGGTGTGATAGCAGAACTTTGGGGGGGGGTGGTGGTGGTGTAAATTAGGGAAATAAAGGTGATCAAGCAGAAGTGTTCAGAGTTGCTCAAGTGCCTGATTTGTCTGAGTGCTTTCTAGCTCTCAGCTGAGCGTTTACACTGGCTTTTGCTCTAGCACAGTCTCACTGCCACAGTTGTGTCTGGATGTGAGCCTCCAGGCTGTGACTGTGAGACAGAAATGCCCAGTGAGCTCCTTATGAACAGAAACTCCTGGGTTTTATGGAAATCCTGTAGTAACTACTATGATAAGAGATGGATCAGGTTCTGGGTGAGCTATGGATTGCAGATGGAAAGAATCTGGCTGAAGCTCATGATTTACACACTGTGCAAGTCTGGTTACAAAGCAAAGTACTGATGCTTTCTCCTACCCTCTGTGAGGATGTTTCTTTGTGAAGATGGAATTTAACTAATCTTGCATCTCTGAAAAGGACTGGGGCAAAGAGCCTGTTGCGGTGCATGCAGTGGTGAGGTGCATCTTCTTTTGGAGTTAGTGTGTTCTACCAGCTCTTGGATACCTGCAGAGATACTGCGGAGAGAAAGGCGGCATTTCTCCGTCTTTGGCTAACAGCCTCAGTGTGCAGTCCTGTCCCGGGGCTCACTGACCCTTCATCCTTAAACCATTGTGCCATTTTCTCCCTGAACACTGGAAATTGGTAGTTTCCCTCCCAGGCATACAGCAATATAATATGAATTGTCAGCATCTGGGATGGAATTCCTTGATTTCTTCACAGCCTTCAGTCTTGCTTTGTTAGGGTCTCTAACTTGGACCTTGAAGTGATTTTTGGCTTATATAGTGGTGCGTCAGTTCAAAACAAAATAGAACTTCTCCATAGCCATGCTGGCTTTTGATGGTGTGTGGCCCGAGCTGAATTGGTTTAAAAATTCACCAGGACTAATCTTGCAATGACCTACACTAGATGCAGCTTGGTTTAAAATTTACTTTTTTTCATACTGTGTATCAGCGTTGCTACTATCTCATGTACTGTTGCAGGTATCCTCCCTGTGAGAGATGATCCTTAATGAAATAAATGCTTTTCGTTTATTCATGTTGGTATCTGAAGCTTCTGCTGTGCCTTTTTCTAGGCTGGTAGAGCATTGCTGTGCAGAAGGGTGTTCTGGGTTTTGATCTCTGAAGACGGGGGTTAACTATATTTGCTCACATGATGGCTTTTCCTCCATCGGACCATGGTGTGACTCGTTAAACCATTACATTTATATGTTGGTATTTCGTAAAGGTCAGCTAGATAGCTGCTTGCTGTTGTGAGTGTCCTCCATGCGTAGCAATGGTGTGAACACATGTGGTATTTTTAATTGACCCCACGGATCCTGGCTCTGCTGGTTTGACCCACTGAGAGTAGTGGTAGAAGTGAAAGCTTTACCATCTTGAATAGCACTGGCAGCCCCAAGTGTGACAAAAGCTTTGGGAGCAGATGACACATGCAGCACCGTAGCCACTTGCCGACTGCACGATGAGCTTGGAGAACAACTACGAGTCTCCAGCTTCTTCCACTGAAATGGTTTCTCTTCTCTGGAAAAAAACCATTACTGCAGTAGCTCAACACCACCTGTGTTCTTGCACGACGGTTTTCACGTAAATATAAGGTATGGTGGGAGAAGAGCTTTTTTCCGCCTGTGTTTTAACTGCAAGATTTGAGTGTAAATGTGTGTAACAGTCTGCGAGGGGAGGGTCTGAAGGACCAGCTGGCCAGGCAGACTGATGGAGAATTGCATCCCTAGCTGCTTGGCACTGCTGGAGCTTTCTGCCTTCTTGTGTCTCCAGGCTGTGCCAATTTTGTGATGTTTCCCTAGACTATTTCAGTCTAAACATTTTGGGTTAACAGAGATCTGCTGCTTAAACAGCTCAAATTCACCTGCTTGTTTTGATGGAACAAGATCAGGACATGTTAAGTGTTTCAGAGGAAAGATGGGAGATGGCAGCAGGCTGCGGCAGGGAAGCTGGGAGGCAACCAGGGCACGGCTCCCTCCTCAGCCCAGCTGGGTCCCGGGGGTCTGTCCCAGGCATGGTGGGTTGAGGGCTCCGGGCTGGCTGCTCGAGGAGAAGCACCACGCTTGCCTGGGGAAGGTGCTGAAGTTTGCAGTAGATGTTTTTACTCTGGAGTTTTCCTTCAGGTGGGGCACTGTTGCAGGTCACTGTGGTGGGCATGGTGTGCTGGTGTCAGCGTGGGCTCTGTGGGGCTTCAGGGTCGCTTTTCCGAAGCGTGTACTTCATGTCATTCTTGCAGAAAGGTTCAGCAAGGTTGTGCTTTGACGTGGGGGCACACTCGGGACTTGCTTATTGGGAAGTTCTTGGTCTTCTCATGAGGCCTCTGCTGGGTTCCCCTAGGCCTGCGTGACCTCATTTCACCTTTTTCATAACTTTGAAATGAGCCTTCCAGCCTGGCACCACGGTGAAGGTGAGGCTGGTCTCTTGGACACAGACTTGCCATGCGACAGCCTCTGTGCTGAGCAAGGGTTGGGCAAGTGCATCAGCTTCCTGATGCTTTTCGCCCTTCCCTTCAAGTCCAAGTCCTCTTTTTTTTGCTCCATTTTTTTCCCCCCAGCACTGCACTGTGGTTCCTTAGCAGTTTCCCAGTGCATCACTCGGATAAGGAGGGGTTTCTGCCTTGTGTGGCAAAGCAGACCCTCCTGTACCTTGCAGAGCAGAGCAAGAGGAGGCACAGGGAATCCACCTTGCTGAGGCTCCCTTCGTAGTGAAGAAGGCAGCTTGGGCGAGAAATGTCCATTTCTCTGCACCGTTTCGTGGAAATTTGAGCTGGCAATGGGCTGTGAATGGAAGGGAAGGTCCTATCCGGAGGGAGTAAGAGCAGTATCTAATGTGACCCATCCCTGAACAATGAGGGTATTTAAAATACAGATCAGTAAAGCACACCTACAGCTGCTGATCCACCTGCTAATTAGCAGTGAATGTAATTCATAATTGCATCACAACAGACTGTTTTGAATGTCTATGTCCGTGTGGCAATTATGGACTGTAAAAGGAAGAGTGCTGTGGAAGGGCGGTAGGAGCTGAGCTCTCCTGTGAGCGGCCTGCGCTGCAGAACGGGACAGAAAATCTCCTCCTGTACTGGGGAGGGGAGTTGCTTTCACGGCAGCAGTATTGCCGGGTGGGCTGCGGTGGTCTCGGGATGTTCACACTGTTTACTAACATGTATTGAGTTTCATTCTACACAGAGCAAAAGGCTCAGTGAAAATTATTTGGGCTGAGGTTCCGCCATGTGAAGGGGTACACGGGATGCCTGTCTCCCCTGCTTGCGTGGCTGTTTTTTGACATGGAGCCGATGATAAAACAGCAAAAACGAGTGTTTTCGTGTTGGACAAGACCTGAGGGCACAGCACAAACCAGGAGCAGTTGATAGCGTGGCTGATGCGGTAGCACGGCAGAGAAGCAAGAACTGAGTTATTAATATTGATGCTGAATGTCATTGTGAAACCTAGCTTTTGTATTAACCTGCATAATTGCAATTAATGGCAGTCAGGCACCTGGTGTGAAACTCCACCCTGAGATGGTATTTGATTTGACAGCCAGACCTGGATGGCAGAAGCTGCTGAAAGAGGTTCTTCCGCCTGGAGTAAAACTCGCATGTGGGCTCTCCCCCACCCCCCCATGCTTTTAGCTGCTCCTGCTTTGGGGATATCATGTGTCTCCTGCAGTTTCGCCTCATCCTTTCATGTCCACCATTCCTCCCTGGCTGCTCGGAGGTGAATGCTTGTCGTTCTCCCTCTAATTGGAAATGGAGACATCACAGCTTGCTGAGGTCTCTGTTCATTAATCTGTGGGCCTGATGGTTGAGTTTTCTTTTAATAACTTTTTTTTGCTTAGTGCAGCAC
The DNA here is from genome assembly GCF_023634085.1 of Falco cherrug. NCBI lineage: Eukaryota > Metazoa > Chordata > Aves > Falconiformes > Falconidae > Falco > Falco cherrug. Next base: position 115,603,283 of record NC_073699.1, on the reverse strand, counting down.
TCTGACACCTTGGGTGGCAGGCAGCACATAAGTTACATTCCTAAGAGCAGTTCAGGGAAGGGATATAGATGAAGTGAGCTTGGTAAGGCCGCCTTCAGTGCTGTTACTGCTCCTTGGGGAGGTGAGGGAGGTGCGTTTGCGTGGCACTAGGGATGCAAATTCAGCCCACAGCTTGTGCCTGGTAAGTGGTCTTGCCTGCCCGGTAAACTTTGGGAACGCTCTGTTGAATAAAGTGAATACTGCTTTTCAAAATTATACGTACAACTCCAGGGCTAGCGTTCTAATCTCTGAAGAAAGTGCCTCTAAACATCCAGACAATTGCTCTTGAGTTTCTGGGAGCTTGAAATGCATTTTTTTTTTTTTTTTTTGTCCCTACCTCCACCTTCCCCTCCTCCCTCCCTCCCAGCAGAAAAATCACAGAATAGAGCTGCAGAAAATCACAGATCAGTGCTGACATCTTGTATGTTACTTTCCACCCAATTTCTCTCATGTTATGAATCCAGTTTTGTTGTGGGGTTTCCTTTAAGAAGTGGCTCAGATGCTGAACTGATCTTGCTTTTTCAAATAAATGTTGGTTGGCATCAGCTTTTGACAGGTTCTGGGTGAGCTTTCTGTTAAGGGGCTGATTAAAAAAAAAAAAAAAAAATCAACTACCAAACAGAAAACCCCATCAACCACCAGTGTGAAATCTGGAGTCCCACGAGAGGAGAGAAGCCTGTCCAGAGCTGGAAGGGGTTATGCATTTTTAGGTAAAGTCTGAAATGGCCACAGTTAGTGCTGAAAATCCCTTTTTCCTGCTGGTTGACACAGTGACATTTCTTTGCCACTCCCACCTCTCATTAAACCAGAGTCCTGGGCTGGCTTTCCTCTTCCTCCATCACTTGGTTAAAAACTGCACTTCTGGCATATGCTCTAGATCCTCCTACTGAAATAGGCTCTGGTTTCTCTTGCGCTGTTAGCATGGTCTCTGTTGTTCTTTTCTTCCCTATTATTCAGTGATACTCCATTTTATTTGTGCTCAGACTGAAAAATTGAGGTCCACCTGGCCTGCGGTGTTGTACAGTGATAGCCTGTCCCCAGAAGAGCCAGCCTGAGGCTGCTTGGCAGGGGGTCCCTGGGCTTGATGCTTCCCGGGGTCTGAAATCTCATGCTAGGAAGCACAGCAGGGTTGCAGGTAGAGCTCCATCAAACAACTCGTTTGGGTTTGTTTTTTCTTTTTTTTTTTCTTTTTCCTGTTTGTCTTTTTTCCCCTGTCCTGAATCTGCTCTTCTCCATGTTGACAGGAATCTGCTTTTCCATGTCTGGGTCTGTATCCTTGGTGGATATTTGTAGGATATAGCAGATCCATTATTCACTCTTTGTCCTATGTGCAAAATGGCTTTCCCTTAAAATTCTTTTCCCAATCCCTTGGCCTCAGGAGATGGGATTCCTGGCTGAACTTTCCACGTTGCCTACAGGGTATTGTCTTTTCTGCAAGCACGTCATACAGGCTTGTCTGAAGTTGACTGAAAGGTCTTTTGTGATCCCAGAAGGCTCACGAACTCCAGAACGTTTGACTTGGAGGCTCAAAAATAAAACGTGAAAGTGCAGTTTGTAGCAGTGCGCTCAGCCTGCGGTGTGTTCAGCAGGGCTGTAGGAAGTCTCGAGGCGCTCTCAATACCACGTGTTTTCACGGAGTTCTGCGATGCAGCTTGGGTGCTCCTGTCTTTTGTAGTGCTGAAGCTAAGGGATTCTTGGTCTGTAAATTAAGACCATGAAACAGGCCACCAGCTGGCTTCACTTAGGTTGTGTGCACTGATTCTTTTTTTTTTCCCCAGCCATCGCTAGATTCTGCTGATTGTAAGTGTTCCCTTATGTTTCATCAAATACCCAGAAAACAGCAACACCAGGCAAGCCAGAACTGACAGTCACCAGCTTAGCGTTTTGGATTCTGGTTCTGCTTCGCAAGTTGTTTCTTTATGAGCGAGTGGGGGTTTTTTGTTGCAGCAAATCGGGGCTTTTTGTGTGTCCCTTCCCGCCTCTGTGTCCTTCTTGTGGTGTTCTCCAGAGACTTCAAGTACAGTAGGTGGAGTGCAGGCCTGTATTGTGTTGCTTTCCTGTGTAGCTGTTGCTCTTGGCCAGCTTTGCTGGCCTTATTTATAGAGGAGAAAATCAGAGAGGCTAAGTGCTAGCACATACAGCTGTTATAACGGGTCCGGTAATTTCGGTGTGTGTAGACAGTCATGAAAGTCGGCTCTGCAGTCTGGAAAGTATTTGTGTTGGCGTAATTACTTGTATCTAGCACCAGTTGCTTCCAACTGAAGATGAGAAACTGCAGCAAAGTGATTTGCGATCCTTGGGCGAAGCTGTGACGCTGCAAATTGAAACTAATCCTTGTTTTGTTAGAAAGCCTCTTATCGGTTACCCTTTGCACTGTTAACACTGGAAACCCCACTCTCGTCACCCCAAGCTAATGCTGACTGGTTACGTGAAGGCATGGAGTCTTGCTACCTTCTTTGCATGAACATACGCCACCGTTTCGCAGTGTGCAAGGGGCAGGCTGGTGGGAGATGGCAGCTGGTATCTGCGGCGCAAAGGTAACTTCTTTATTCTTTTTCATGCAGCCGAAGAGGTGGATCACTCCCCAGCTGATGCCGGCATGGGGGTAGACGTTTTGGAAGCAGGTGACACCACACCTCCTACAAAGAGAAAAAGCAAGTTCTCAAGCTTTGGCAAGATCTTCAAACCCTGGAAGTGGAGGAAAAAGAAAAGCAGTGACAAATTTAAGGAGACTTCGGAAGGTAATTGAGGCTGGGTGGGAGTCCCTTCCTCTGCTTGGGAAACCTGCTGTTAGCCATCTGGCTAGTGAGAAGGGCTTGCTGTCACAAGCCTGAGCGCTGACACATGTAAGAACCAAAATGTGACTTTGGTGATGGGCTGGCACCTGTAATCTCTCCAGAAACACCTTGCCATGGAGCAGTAGTTTCAGACAAATAAATTCCTTTCTTGCAAGGAACCTCCCCAAGCAGCTGTGGGGAGGGAGGGTTTGCTCCACGATCACCAGTCTAGTGTGAAGTGCAGGCCTGAACGTGCAGTCCTTCCTACCTCTTCTTAATCCATGCAAAAACAGTGAAATTTGAAGCCTTTTTATTTCCTCCAGAAGATCCCTTTAAAAAAGTATCTCCTTGAACTTCTAGCTTACCCTGTTTTCTGAGTGCCTTTTTTCAATTTAATATCAGTTTTAGAACGAAAGATTTCTATGCGAAAGCCAAGAGAGGAGCTGGTAAAAAGAGGGGTTCTGTTGGAAGACCCTGAGCAGGGTGAGTCTGCAAACGAACTTCTCCTCCTGTCTGTGTTCTGTGTAGCTGATCTTCCTCTGGTGAAACCTCACCCTTGCAGCCATTCTCTTTTGGGAGACAAATTTAAGGGCTCTTTGCTAATGTGGTTCCTGTCTGTTTGTCTTGCCCTTTTCGATATGCTCCCTCGTCTGACTTTTGCACCTGGCGAGGAAGGCAGGCTGTTCAGGGAGGAAGATGTTGCTAAGAAAGTGCGGTGCCTGTCTTGGGCATCTTCCTGTTTGCTGCCAGCGGGGAGGGATGTTCTGTTTGTCACTTCCTGTCCTCTCCCTCTGTACGTGTCCTGCTCCAGCCACCTTGTCTTGTCCTGCTAAGCTCTTCTGTCACACTTGCACTCCCCATCTCCAGCTTGTCCTGATCCCACTCCAGACTGCACTCTGACCATGGCGGGAGAGGCACTGACCTCGGAGCTCCGGTTCAAAGGCCTTAGTCTTGGAAAAAGAAACAAATTGATGACTTCTGAGCTGCCTGGGTAGGGGCATTGTCCTCAAGGAGTTATAGACAAGATGCTTCATGGTATGGTGTCATAATAGCCATGGCTAAGTTTCAGTAAGCTTGCCCTGCTGTCAAAGAAGTCTTATCCCCTTTTCTATCATCCCTAATGCATCCTGAGTTGGGGCCACCCTGCCAAAATAACTTCTCAGCCAGATGAGTTCGCCATCCAGTCACCTGGCTGCGTGTTGGGTGATGTGGGTACGAGGAGGGGGGCAGGAATGTGTGTTGGGCTAGCAGCCCACCCGTCTGAGTGGCAGCATGGTCTTTGGCTTAGAGCAGTGTGTAATTGCACCTCAGTGGCATGCTTCACCTAATGCAAATTTCGAGGTGGTTCTAAGAAAGATGCAAAGTGGAAACGTGGAGGTGAAAAAGTGGTTTTCAGACCAAACCACTGAAAGCAAAACTGAGAGGAAAAGTCTGAACGCAGTTGTTTGCGGCTATACTGTAATGAAAGCCATCTACAGCTACCTGAGGGTGTAAACGCTGGGCTGGGCAAAGAGCTCACTGGGGTACAAAAGTGTGTGAGGTCACAGGATGAAACCGTGGAAGAGAGATCAAAGGCTTTGGATAACAAGCTTCCAACTAGAGATGACAGAGGAGAGATCTTCCAGGCTGTAAGGGTATAACAGAAGCGTGGCTTGAGATGGAATTATTTTCTTCTTTTGAGTCATCTGATCTGGCTTAAGAAACAGAAGATGGCTAGAATCTGGATGAAGTGCAAACCCAAGGTATTGAGGGAGCAGTCGGTATTGTCAGGAGGGTTAGATTAGAAAGCTCATTATCTTAATCCCTTCTATGAGTTTAAGACACTTGGGCAGCCATAAAATGGTGATGGTTGGTTATTGTATTTGCTTGTAATTTTAAAACCTGCTTTTACAAGGTCAGTAAATTTTCTTAGGCGAGTTCTTAAGGGAAAAAAAATGCTGGAAATCTTATGAGACAAGTAAGCGAGGAGGCAGGGAAGAGAAGTATAGTGGAGGTTTTCAAACCCGGTGCAGCTGGGAGAGGAGGCCCTGCTGCTCTCGGGGTTGGCAGCCAGCAGGTTGTGCTGGGCTCACAGTAAGGAAAGACGATAGCGTTGGACTGCCTTGACCTTGAAGGAGGTCAGTGGAACTGAAGTCGAGAGTAAGGCGGTGTGGAAAGGCCATCAGGAGGGTTCTGTGTGCGCTGCAGCTCCCTGCCCAGAAGGGCATGCGGGGTCTGAGTGCTAAGGGAAGCTAGGTCATACCCGTCCTGTCTCCCTGGCTGAAAACTTCAGCTGGCCAGAGGCAACTGCTGCTATAAACAACTCTGGCTCAGCTCTTGAGCTTCGCCCCGGCTGGGAAGGAAACTCCTTGTGGCTGTCTGTACATCCTGCGTTTCAGGGAAGGGCAGCGAAGCAAGCGAGGCAGCGTGGTGTTCCATCGCCTCTCAGGAGCTAAGGGTGTTTTTTACAGAAAAGAAAGCCTGGGGAGCTTTCGGCTCCTTGGCGTCTTTGCTTTCAGCTTGTGCGTAACACCAGGTTACAGAAAGGGAGAGGTAGTACCTTGGAGGGGGAAAGGAGGGGTGGAGACAGTAGTTGAATAAATCATCAAAAATCAGAGCAGCAGAGCACACTGGGGTCTGACCCCTGAGGGCCTGTGATGCTGTACGCTGCAATTGCTTGAGAGATGGTAGGCTGAAAACACTAAGGTTTTTTAACCAAATTGGTGATGTAGCTATTCAAGTTTTCTTGAGTTGGAAAGCAGTCAAAATGGGCAATGCCCCACGAGAGCCGGGTGCTAGAGTCTGATTTTCGGAATAATGTTATCAAGAGTTTGTCCTGTTAGGGCAATTACAGAGGCAGAGAATGTCTGAGTGTCCTCACTGTGACTAGGGCTTTAAGTGCTCTCAAAAGCGTGGGCTGAAAAGAGGGTGGTTTGGGTTTTTTTCCAAAAGAGGTGTTGTGTCTAACATTTGGGAAACTCTGTGCTAGAATCTGTAAAAGCAGAAATAGTTGAGCTGAACTACATCAGATTCTGAAGATGTGTCATTCAATGTGATTAACACAAAGGTAAAAAAGTGAGGCAATAAGCCTTGCTGTGGGATGTTTTGGGGAGAGCAGTGTTGGGGTTTTTTTGCCAAATTCGGGGTAGAAACAGAAGGAAAATAGAGGTGCTTCAACTAATTTTAAGACTATCAAAATCTGGGTTTGCATGTCCAGTAGGTCACTTGGCTAGTGTTGGAATTTGTATTACAGCAGAGAATTTATGAATACTGTAACAGCGGGTAGATGCAAAAGCTGCTGGAGGTTTTAACTGCCATCGCAACGTGGGCTGTGGCACAGCATCGGGGATACTAGTCTTAAATGCAGTAATGTTCTTTCTGAACAAGGTGGTAGATTAAGATACTGCTGAAGAAGAAAACCACTTGATGGGATACAGTGCTGTACTGTTTTGCTTGTTGATAATGAACTCAAGGGCTCTCAGCTTCAGTTAGTTGATGCTGCTGTGTGCTCCTCTGCAGAAGGTCGCTGGAAGACCAGCTGTTTCAGAAGCCAGAGGAGTTGGTGTGGATCAGTGGTGGTTCAGTCAGCTCAGCCATACCACCTCCTCAGTCTCCTGCTTTCTGAGTGTTTTCTGTTTGCTTCTCTGCCCTCCCCATCCCCTTGCAGATAGTGAAGAACCAGACAAGCTGAACCCACCTGCACTGAAGAATGGCCACACAGTTCCGATCGGCGGTCCCGGGCTTTGTAACCTGCCCAGCCAGGAGGAAGAGGCCACAAAGCCATCCAGCCTTAGGAAGCCTGTTCCAGCTGAGGAACCAAAGAAAAGGCAGGGTAAGAAACCAGATGTGTGCAAAATCAGTTGCTTTAGATTCTTCCAGGGTCAGTTTTGAACTCTTATCTGATTCTTCCCCCTCCTCTCTGGGCCCTCCGGTGTCATAAACCGAGCTGTTTCACTTTGCAGGCTCCTCCAGCAGCCACTCTGGACCTGAACTAGAACCACCTCAGGAGCCATATGTTCCCAGACAGCCTCTGCTTCCTCCAAAAAGACCTCCTTCCACTTCCCAGGAGGCAAACGAAGCGCAGACAAAGGATCCAACGCCTGCCAGCAGCACTACAAAAACTGTACCCTCCACCACAGCCCCTGTTGTAGCAAAGACAGTCAATTCCACAGCTGCCCCTTCCCCAGCTCCAAGGACTCTGCCCCCTGCTTTAGCCAGTGCCAACACTACTGCTCCCACGAGTACAACCAGCACAGCTCCTGCCAAACAGCCTCCCGTCCCTCCTCCCAAACCTGTCAACAGAAATAGCAACTCAGTAATAGGTAAGTGCCTCCATGAGCTGGTTTTTGTAGCCTGGGATATTCTGGAGCCCTTGCTCTGAGAATCTCTTCCCTTGGTAAGGGAAGATTTTTTTAGTATGGTGTAGCAAATGTTGTATCTTTCCTGAATACAGTCCAGTTTGGACTCAGAAGATCTGACAGTGTTTAGCCAAGGTGCATGTGTGCTGAGAACAGTGTAATTACCGGAGTCTTCTGCCGTGAGCCATCCAATCTGTCAGACGTATGTGTTTCCAACAGCTACCTGCAGGAGGGAGACCCTGCCTGCGCTCGGCAGGAGTGGGGATGGTGCAAGGAGAGAGGGAAGGCAGTGTCTTTGAATGCTGGTGCTTCACTGAGGGCTTGGACTCAGCTGTGGACAGCTGGAATTGGGGGACAGCACATGAGATTTTTGCGTTGTGAGACTGTGGTCAGTGATAATAGATGCTTTCAACTGGTCTTTGGAAAAAAAAACCACAAAACAACTCAAAACCCAACAAAATGAAAAAAATCCACATCGTACCAAACAGTGTCTGTCACTGCTGGGCCACGTGGTTTCCACTTAGTGCAGGGAAGCCAGGAGCTGGCAGGGATAATTCAGACTTCCCTGGTTATACTTGGGCACCTGCTCTAAGGTCTGTGGCTAGGGTATTGCCAAATTAGTCTTGTCCTTAAGTCTTGTCCCATGGATAAATCAGCTCAACTGTCATTTGAGCTGAATCTTCCCACTTAAAGAACGTAATGCCTTTATCTCTGTAACGTCTCTAAGCAGGTCTTGGGAGGTTTTCTCAAAGCTGCATGAGTCCCTGCTCTCTTTAGGAATTTGAGAAATCTTGCTCCAGCAATATTGCATCTTTAAATGAGACACCTTCCATCCAGTCAATGGCTGTTCATGTTTCACAGACCACCTCCTGATCTTTGGACTGGATTAGCAGAGGCTAGTACAGATCAGGAGAGCCGTTCCTGGGAAGATCAATCAGACAGGTCTGCACTGCTATCACAGAAACTGGAGGCGGTACCCAGGTGTGGTTTGGGAGGCCGTGGTAGAAGCTTAGATCATGTGCAAGTTACCATCTGAAGCCGCCTGGGCCACTGCTTTCAGTAGGACCTGCATCACTCTTCTGCTCGCAGCTTCACCTGGCTCTAGCAGGTTTTGCAAGTGACCTTGATAGGGTGTTAAACACTCCTGTATGCCAGACCAGCTTGATTAGTCTGACCATGCCTGAGCACTTGATGAAATACTTTCTTGTTTTCTTTAAGCTGCTTGCACACACATCACAGATGGCATTTGAAATGCCCCAGTGCTAATTGCAGGAGGTACTTGTGGAACAAAAAATGTGGCTGGAGACAGCAGTCTATCAAACATGTTCATACCCAGCCTGCCTCCCTCCCCAACAATACAGGGCTGGGCTCGATGCACCTGCGGCTGCAGGGGTGTGGGAGTGGAGAGGAGAGACAGCAGTCAGCCCCTCTTTTGTCTCCTGGATGAGAATGCAGATGCAGAGAGAGGCATTGCAGCTCTCTGCAGGGCTGTGCATCTGGCACAGTGGAGCTGTAACTGCGGCACGTGTGCAGTCGTTGCTGCATGAGCCTTGTTTTGTGGCTTTGGGATAAGCAGCAGCAGTGGAATTGGCTTCATGAGCTCTCCACAGGTCTTTGATACCTGCTCTGACTCATGTGTCTGCTTTTGTGCTGCTGTTACGACCTAAGGTGGGGAGGGGAGGGCCATTACTGTGCAGATCACCCCTTTGTTCCTCCTGAAAATGCTCCCTTATGTTCATTCTCTGAGCCTTTCCAGTGTGTGATGCAGTATCTGAAAGTAAGGCTCAGAAACCCTTGGGGAATGGGAATTGGTATCAGCTTGCAAAAGCAAGCAGAGGCAACCGGTGCTGCCACGCTGGCTGGGAGCTTGGTGCTGCTAATGGGCTTCAGGAGCCACAGTTACTGTAGCCTGTGCAAGAGCACCGGCTCTGGCCACGGTGGCATGTCACAAAAGGTGGTGCCAGTTGGTGCAGTGGGTTTATTGCACTGAAGGGAGACAGGCTGGCTGGGGAGGATGCTTTGAGTGGCACCCAGCCCCTTTTCTGTCTGTTCCTTCTGCCAGCTGCTTGGTCCCTTTCAAATTCTGTAATTACCCAAAGGTGCCTCGAGCCTGGTCCTGCCAGGCTTTGAGCACTGCTGAGGAGATACTGGAGTCCCTCTGGGCTGAAGTTGATGGGAGCTGAGGGCACTCAAGTGTTTTGCACAATCTGGCCCTTGATCTACAAGGGGAAAGTCTGAAAATGCCAAACATCCCAAAAATGTGCCCACCTCTCTCCAGTTATGCAGCCTTATCTGGGTGAAGCACTCCCTGCTAGCAGCACCCTCTTGCGGTGTCTGGTACTGGGGAGTCCTCCCAGCTCTGTGCTGGGGCCATCACCCACTCCAGGTGAAATGTGTGGTAAATCAGATCCTCTTCAAGCAGGTGGGCAAAACCTTTCCAAGCCCAAGAAGCTACTGACACATGTATGTTAAAGGCTACAAGCAGGAGCAGTCTTCACTGGTGTGACTTCTTCTCTAGGAACCAAGGGGTGTTTGAGGAACCTCGATTGCCTGCTGCAGGCAGCTCCTGTGAGATGAGACAGTCTCTGTTTCTCCCTCTCCCCTCTATCACACAGCAGATAAGCTCTGTGTAGTCCCAAGGCTCTTAAGTATGTTTGGAAGTTTTTCTAGTTATTTTGTAGTTGCAGAGAAGTTTATATGGGGCTGAAGGAGCAGAGTGCAGAGGGAGGAGAGCAGAACCTCATCCTGAAACAGGCAGGAGCTGCTGGCAGCAAGGTATTCTTGGGCTGGGTCTGGCAGGTGAATGGAAACAGGGAGAACACATTGCTGCTTGCAGTTCTGCTGACTTCCGCTGTTGAGCGAGACTTCCCCAAAAGTTTCTAATGTGCAAAGGAGCTGTTAACACAGCTGGAGTTCTGGGGTGTCCTGGATGTCTCAGATTCCTTTGCAAACTGATGCTGTAAATATAGCCATAAAGTGCCCCACATACCTGCGTTCCTTGGCTGAGGCTGTGTGCTGATCTGGGTGAGCTCCATCTGCTGTCACTGGAGGGCTGGTGCTGTTTCTCTCCGAAGCAGCAGGATGCGCAGACCCTCTCCCAGCCTGCTCGCTTCTGGCTGCTCTCCCAGGTCTTACCTTTGCTGCAGGAAGGACAAACTAGAGGCTTGCAACCTGGTTATTTCTGGCACCGTGTTCTAGCAGAAAAGCAGAAGAGATTGCTTGGTCCAGGGCTCTGAGTGTTTTGCCATGCTTATTCCACACTGGTGAGGGATATCTGGAAAATGCCCTCTTAAATACAGCGACTTTTATGGGTTTTTATTTTCAGCTGAACTTTCTCAAGCGATGAACAGTGGTACAGGCTTGTCCAAGCCTTCCCCTCCTCTCCCGCCAAAGAGAGGCCTCCCGCCTAACAACACGTCAGAGGCAGCTACCGCTTCCAAGCCCCCAAACGACAGGACAATGACAGCTAACCGCCCCACGCTGATACCGATGCACATGACCTCTGTTTACCCACCACCCTCACCTTCACCACCACTGCCCACACACGTACCCCCTGAACCTCCACGCCTGCCCCTGCCTGCCTCCACCCCTGTCTTGGACCCTCCGCACTCCCTGGACCTACCCAAAGAGATGACGACAACTACGACTCCTACTCCAGAAGACTTCAGGTCCTTGGAAGTGTCGAAGAGGACAGCAGAGCAAGGGTTTGGCGAACCTCTCATGCTGCCTCGCCTGCCCCAAATCCCGTTGCACATCCGTATCCAGCAGGCTCTGGCCAGCCCTCAGCCTGTCACGCCGCCTGCCGAGGGGTCACACAGGGCTCACTCGCTGCTCTTCGAGAACGATGGCTTTGGAGAAGACAATGGCACGCTGGGCAGGACAAGGTCACTGCCTGTCACCATCGAAATGCTGAAAGTGTGAGTACCTCCTGTACACGTGTGCGGTAAACACCTCGCAGTGGTGTGTGGGTCACGCTGGGCTCTGAGATGTCGGTGTCACTCCCTGCTTCTGCGAGGCTGTGGTGCTGAGGAGGGCTGTGGGCAGGGCTGGTTTCTTTGCTGTTTTGTGCAACAGCCTAGAAACGGCTTTGTCTGTTGGCTGAATCTGTGTTTCAGCCTCTTAGTGGGGCCAATGCATCTTCCCCATTAAATTAACGCTGGCTCTGGGATCTTACTGCTCACAAAGGGAAATGAGTTCCAGACTAAAAACACAAGCTGATGCCTGGCCTATTGTTAATTGCACCAAGACAAAACAAGATTTCATGCGTTTGTGGCCTGCCTTAGCATTTTGCAAAACAGAAGTGGGAAAAGGACTGTCTCGTACTTATAACAGAGCTGAACCTGCAGATCCCAGAGTAGCGAGGTGAGAGGGTTGTTTGGTTCTGCAAAGAACCTGCCTCTGGCATTTCCTCTGCCAGAGCTCCCTGTGCTTTGGAGAGAGGGGACTGCAGGATCATGGGGTGACTCGTGCATCTCTGATTCCGGGGCTACCCACAGACCTGCCTTCTGCAGGCTGGGGAGAGCTAACAAGGCTTTGATCTCAGGGGTATTCCCCAGCCCCTGTGGCATGTGTTAAGAGATGCAATACTGTGCTTCTTGTTAGTCCAGACGATGAGGAAGAAGATGATGATGACCAGGAAGAGGAGCAGAATTCGGGCCCTCGTGTGTATATTGGAGATGTGCCATCTGTCACAGTCATCCCGAAACTGGTGCCCCAGGTCCTGCCAGAGGAGCAGGAAGGAGATGAAGGGATGAGCGACTCTGACTCTGAGGGGCCCATCCTGTACAAAGATGATGAGGATGAGGAAGAAGATGAAAGCCATAACAGTAAGGCTTTGACATTGCAGCTGGCTTTTTTTCTCTGCTGAACTTGTGCCTGGCCGTACTGAGATCTGGATCAAAGACCTAGTTCACACAGTGCTTCAAAGCAGCTGGTTCTTGGTTTCATGGTGTACCACATGTCCTCCTCCTCATTCTCTCAAAGGCTCTAACAGCCAAACCTGTATGCTCATCTGCTGAGGTGCACCCCCTCCAGTTGCAGATGGCTCCTGCAACAGCTTGTGCTGTCCCACCCCTTCAGGTGGGCGAGCATGTGGGCATCACGCAGAAATGTGGGCAGTTTCTGTAGTGACTAGCTCTGGAGCTGTAGTGCAGAGCTTGGAAGGCAAGCCTCAGGGGGGAGAGCACAACTGCCAGGGGCACGTGCTCGTATCGCTGTGCTCGGGCACTGCAGTCTTCAGTCGCATCCCGTTGCTCTTCTTCCCCGCAGGCACGCTGGCTAACAAAGTGAAGAGGAAAGACACGCTAGCTATAAAGCTGGGAAACACAACCACGCTGCAGGAGGAGAAGGTTGTCTTCCCTCGGAAGAGCAAGGAGGAGTGGAATGAAATTCGGCACCAGATTGGGACGACGCTGATCAGGTACAAAGAATGGAGGGAGGGCGTGAAGTTTGAGCCATTGGCACAGCGTGAGAGGGGTGGGACTGGACAAAGCTGTCGCCTTGTCTAAGCAGCCTGTGCTGGAATGTGATGGGTGGTTGGGCACTGCTGCTGGGGCAGGGTCGGCAGGCTCAGTGTTGCTTTTCCTCCCCAATTATGAAAGTTGGAAGCTCCTCCTGGAGCTGAGCAACATCCCCTGACAGACCGCTGTTTCCAGAGGTTAAATGGACCGGGAGGGGAAGGTTTCAAGGACTACAGAAATGTTACTGCTATGATACACAGGTGGTGCAGAAAGATGTGGATAGATGCAGGCTGAGCGCTGATGCTTTAGATGGTGGATTAAGCTGGGGCTGCTGATAGTCTGGGCTCTGCTGTCATCTTGAGCTCCCTGCAGTGTTGCTTCTGAGCTTTTGAGAGGCCATAGCACTTCCCAGACCCGTGCCTGTGGGTGAGCAGCAGTTTGAGTGGAGGAGAGTGCAAAACAGAGCAGCAGTGATCTCCACTGGTGAAGGAAGGGTGTCAGGGAGGCTTTCCAGTGCACTGAAACCAAGCAGTTGTATTCTTCACCCCCTAGTGATGAATGACCAGATAAAACATTATGTACTTGCCACACTTTTCTTTAGGCGACTGAGTCAGAGACCAACAGCGGAAGAGCTGGAGCAGAGGAACATACTTCAACGTGAGTAATACTTCTCTAGTGGTCCTAAGTAACACGATAGGTTTGCCTTTAACATCTTAATCCAGGTGTACCTGGAATCTGCTTGAAATGTAGTAATGGAGAACTGTGCTTTGGTTATATTGTTGTAGTAAAGCAGTTCTGCTGTTTTGTTTTTTTTTTTCCCCAGTACTTTGTTACTGTCAGAAACTGACTCTGGGTAAAATCAGACCTTAGCAGTGGTACCAAGCAATAAGATTCAAAGCATCTTATTGACACCTCAGGGAAAAGTGTGTGAACTGGTTAAGGCTCTGATGTTACACAGCAAGGACTGTTAAAGGTGTTTTTGTTTGGGCTGGACTTGTATTTGTGGTCCAGACATTACAGCATTGTATTACATGATCCAAAAAGCAGCAGTTCATTGCTCAGTCAGTGGTGTTTCTCTTGGCCATAACTCGTTCTGCAAAAGTTTTAAATAAACGTCTTGAGGAAAGGGAAATGTCAGTTCAGGAAGTTTCCATTTAAAATATTTATCTGTGCTGTTATTCTCTTCAAACTATTAGTATAATAGCTTTGGGGAGGAGCAATCTGCAAAGTGGCTCAGATGTATTTTGACAATATAGCCATTAATCTTTAACACGCACAGGGCTGGAGAGAATGACTCATTCACGCTGTGTAAAGGCCCATAGTGCCACTGTGAATCAGGGGGGTGCTTGGTGGGGAAGGGTATTGAGTTGGACTGCACTCTCTGCCTGTCCTAAGTGCAGATGTGCCACAGTGAGCTTTCAGCTATGTAGATAATCTGATATAGCTCAGTACTGCTTTCCATTCAAATCCAGAAAGCATTTTTCAAAGCCGGTGATGCTTACAGGAAAAATGTATTTTTATATTCTTTTTTTTTTTTTCTCTTGGCAGCGAAAAATGAAGCTGACCGTCAAGCTGAGAAGCGAGAGATCAAACGCAGGCTCACCAGAAAGGTACTGCTGGCCTCCGTGCTGTGATCGCCATCTGGCAGAGCTGTCGGGATGGTGGTGGCTATGGGCACATCGTATGTACCGTGCTGGGGGTGAAGTCACAGGGCTATTGTGTAAGTGTCCCCAGTGCCCTCTGACTGCAGTGACTTTGGAACGTGGACTGTCACCAACGGTGAGCTGTTGGCACTGGTGGCCACGTTTGTCAGTGATAGATCTGAGCTGGCATCGAGCGTAACAAGCTAGATGAGAACTATATTTGGCACCTGGCACTTGGAAGGTTTGCTGGTGCTGGCCTGGCTGTTCTAACACTGTGTTCACACCAGGCTCCCCAAAGTCCGTTTCTAAAGTAATGGTGTGGGAGAAGCGGAGCAGAGCAACAGCTGCTTTTAGCTATTACCTCCAAGTTACCTGTGGTTGTTACTCACAGCTGGGAAAAACATCTCAGGGGCCTGTGGGTATGAAATGTGAGCATTGCTGTTGCAGAAGCAGGGAACGAGCTTGCTTGCTTTAGGGGTGTAAAGGCTGTTCCCAAACCCCTTGGTGTCTGTCATAGTCTTGGCAATGTGGCCTTGGTTCTGCCCCAGCCTGACCTCGTAATCCAAATGAGATTACACTGTAAGAGGGTTTGCCCGTTCCTTGCAGGCGGCCAGCAGGACCTAGCACTATCTGTGGCTCAGGCTCAGTGAGAGAACTGGTTTTAGTTTTGCTTGGGATGCTTAGTTCTGAACTGCGTTGTGGACAAGGCACAAACTAACTTCCTTTGTTCTTGCTGGTGCTCAGCTTAGCCAGAGGCCTACAGTGGCAGAGCTGCAGGCCAGGAAGATCCTGAGGTTTAATGAATATGTGGAAGTTACAGATGCTCAAGACTATGACCGGAGAGCAGATAAGCCGTGGACAAAGCTGACACCGGCTGACAAGGTAATGGGGAGAGCCCTGTCCCCAGGTGTGGAGGGCGGCATCTGGATCAGGGCATCCCATGCAGAGGGGCGTGAGCCAAGGAGATTTGCTCTGTTCCTTTTGCTTCACCTTTTCGTCTTTCCCTTTGCCACCCCACCAAGCACCACCAGTGCCCCTTCACCCTGTGCGCCTTACCCAGCCCTGCCTTCCTGCACCCTCCGTGGCGGTGTGGAGCCCGGTGTTTGCACGCCGGCCTGTGGCCGCTGCCTCCGCTTCTGAGCGGTACAGGAGGGTGTAGGGGTGCTGGTCGGAGGAGTGCTGTTCCCTGCAGGCTGGGGCAGGCTGAGGCAAGAGGCTGCAGGGAAGCCATTCCCTGGCCACTTGTGGGACTGCCCAGCCCTCAGTGTGCAGGAGGTGGGGCAGATTAAACTCAGCCCAGTGGGAACGGACTGGGAAAGCTGGGGTGCTGCCACAACCTGAGCTCCTGCCTTTACCAGAGGAGCTGCGGCACTCAGCCCTACTATCAAAACCAGGGGCCTGGAGCATCTCCCATATGAGGAAAGGCTGAGAGAGCTGGGCCTGTTTTTTCTGGAGAAGACTGAGAGGGGATCTTATCAATGTCTACAAATATCTTAAGGGTGGGTGTCAGGAGGATGGGGCCAGCCTCCTTTCAGTGGTGCCCAGCGACAGGACAAGGGGCAACGGGCACAAACTGCAACAAAGGTAGCTCCAGCTGAATATGGGGGAAAACTTTTTTACCTGGAGGGTGGCAGAGAGCTGGCACAGGCTGCCTGGAGAGGTTGTGGGGTCTCCTTCTCTGGAGACATTCAAAACCCACCTGGACACGACTGTGCAGCCTGCCCGAGGAGAGCCTGCTCTAGCAGCAGGTTGGACTAGATGATCTCCAGAGCTCCTTTCCCACCCCAGCTGTTCTGTAGTTCCATGAAAACTGCTCTGAACTCTTCACCACTGAAGGGTGGTACAGATCAGATGTGAGCAGGGGTGTTGGAGGTATAACACCTTTTTGCCATGTCTGAGCTCCCTTGAGATGGCCGAGAGAGTAATATATGTGTGCCTCAGGAGATAAAAAAAGATCTGTTCCTCTGTGTAGGCTGCCATCCGGAAGGAGCTGAATGAATTTAAGAGCTGTGAAATGGAGGTCCACGAGGACAGCAAGCAGTTCACGAGGTGAGTAAGAATGCATTACTCGGAGTTTTGATCTTGTTGGGAGAACTGTGCTGAGGCAAAACATTAAAAACCTTAGGAAAATGACCTGTACAGCACTTAGAGATTTAACGTGCCTGTCTGCCTCGGTGGTGTTGGATGACTGGAGGAGCAGCAGGCACAAAGTGCGTTGTTCTTCCTTAAACTGGGACTTTGATCCTGGAAACTCAAAGTGACTGGTGGCTGGTTTGAGGTGTATCTGAAACCAGTGTGACCTTGTAGCTGGCGTGTGCTTTTCTGGGGCTAGAGACATGTGCAGCAGAAGCCACAGTCACAAAACAGCTCAGTAGTTAGCTCAGGTATTATCTATGAAGTAACCTGTGGATCATGGTTCAAGTGATTATTTTCCCCCCCAACAGTTGCTCAGTGTGGCTAGGGTGAGTGTTTGCAGAGCACAAGAGCTTTCTAAGGCAGAGGTGAAATCATTTGATGTTAACAGCTTCACTGAGAGCTTGAGAGTTCAGAGATAATTCAGTTTACTCTGGGGTTTTTTTGGGTTTGGCAATCTGTAGTGCCTCAGTAACTATTTAACCTGAGTTCCAAGGATGACACGAATTTTTCACTTGGCTTTTAGGTACCATCGACCATAATCTTCCAAGAAGGGAGCAAGAGACTCGAGAGGACTGGAAGTTCTCTGCGTCCCTCTCCTAGGCAATACAGCGAGGGTGGAACCTCGGCTCTTCCAAGGTTTGCCTTCAAAACATATCCAGAAAAGGGCTTTCGGCCAGGGAAGGGGAATCCTGTCTGAATGTAGCATTTCACTGGAACAAACACATCTCGCGTGCCATCAGGCTGGAACTGAACACTATACCTCGCTCGGCTCAGCAATACGCCTCTGCTCCAGCGCCAGCATCCCTGCCAGGAGACCATGCACATGTGAACGAACGGTTCATTCCCCAGCTCCCTTTCTCAGCCTGGATAGGCCCAGTTCTCAGCTGTACATACTCCTCCTGGGAGTGCAACTCTTTGTTTCCTCCTCCTTACCAAGAGGAGAGGGGGAAAAAAAAAAAGGCAGCTCTAATGTTGGAAAGCTGAGGAGTGGAGAGTGGATGTGCTAGGAAGCACGTGTGTATATTAGCTGTGTACAGAGAACCCTGCGCAGGTGCTGACCCGCCAGACAACTGACATGTGACTCATAATTAACTTTTTTGGTTTTGCTTGCGTCTCTGTCATGTTCTTAATGTCCTGAATCACTACTGACCAATGGTTTGTTGTCTTGGAAGGGAATTGTATAGATATTAACATATGCTGCATCTTTTTGTAAAAAAAAAGAAAAAAGAAAAAAAGAAAAATACAGTTTTAAATGTACAAAACATTCCCTCCCCACTCTCACACTTGCTGTGATGTTAACAGATCTTGTCTTGAGATATCTAGGCTGGTTTAACATATTACAGAACCAGGAAATGACTGTTGCCTTTCTAAAACTTCTTAATTTGGGGAAGCTGTGAGAGTAGTCAATTCTTTTTATTGTGGTTTCCTCTCAGATGTTTTTTACGCTCCCAGATCAGGGTGAAACTTGCCTTTTCTCATTTTTACAGCTAAACCTACTGGAAACTTGATAATTTCACTGTGTGGGTGGAAGGGAGGGGAAGAGGTTTAAAAAGTGACCTTAAAAAGATGTTCTTTCTCTTCTGAGAATGATTTCATATTGGTTCTTCCTAAATCATAGAATCATTTAGGTTGGAAAAGACCCTCAGGATCACCAAGTCAAACCATTAAATGTGGGTGTTTTTAAAAAATAATCTGGTGTTGGCCACTGCTGTATCATGCACAGAACTGAACCCATGTGTGAGATGCCACTTCAGGTGAAGGAAGGGAATACGGCAGGAGGAAGAGGAGGATGCAGGAACGGAGAGGACTTGCCTTGCTCACAGACAGCCTCTGTCGCTTGGGGTGGCCCTGGCCGTGCTGCCCACGCCGTGCCAACGCCGGGGCCGGATCCCCGGCCGCCTGCACCCCACAGCCGCGGCCTGCCCGTGGAAGATGGCGGGGGGCTTCCCTCACAGCTTCCCCTGTACAGTTCGTCTGTAGACTAAATCATTGCATTGTATATCAGTCTCCTCAGCGACAGATTTTAATTATTGAATAAAAGTATTTTAGGATTTTTTTAAAAAAAACCCTGATTTTCGTGGTCGTGTTTTAAATGCTATGGCCGGGGGAGCAGCGTGGGGGGCCCAGGCCCCGCTCCTCCTCCACGGCCTCGCGGGGGGCGTGGCCCTGGGGGCCTTTCCCGCCCTCACGTGGCGCATGCGCCAACCACACGGCGCGTGGACTTTTAGCTCCTCCCTGTGCGCCGTGCGCATGCGCACCCTAGCCACGCCCCCGCCCGCCCTATAAATACCGCGACGCGCCGTATCTCGTTCTCTTTTTTCGTGCGGCGGAGCGGGCTCAGGTAAGTTAGCTCCCGGCGGCGGCGCCGCGGCCTCCGCTTCCCTTCCCTTCCCTGTGGCGTGTGGTCCTTGCGGCCGTGGAGGGCCACGCTGCCTGTGGCCAGCTCTGGGAACGTTGTGTTTCTTTTTCCATGCTCGTAAGAGGTGGCGAGCTGGCTGCTTGGGGGGCACCCCGGGGCCGCAGTCCTCTCGCGCTCCTCACCATCTTTTTCTCTTAAGGCTCTTCTGACGCCTGATGCTGTCCCGCCTTGTCCAGCTCTGCTTCCGTCGTGTGAGTGTCCCTGGTGGGGTCCCGCCTGTGGGCTGCGTGGCGGGGGGGGGGGATGGAGGGGGCCTGCAATGCTTTAAAATGTCGGTCCAACGTGGATACCCGGAGAAGTCGCTCTCTCTCGGCTCTGTCCGTGTGGCGCACGGGAGCGTAGGCCTTCGGGCCCCTGACGTACAGTCCCTTTCCACGACGTTGGAGAACAAGCCGGGCCTTGAGTCTGCAGCCTGCATATTCCTACTGCTTCTCTGAGCCCTCGGGCGGTGACAGAGGAGACAAACCATGCAGGAAACACTTTGGCCACTCAAAATGGCTGGCGGGGGGGGGGGCATGTGCTGGGCTGCATGGCTTGGGGAGGGGAGCGAAGGGCGAGTGGGGAAAAAAAACCCTTGAGCAATGGCTTAAAGTACTTTTTTATCATTTCCAGTTCCAAGCTTGAAAAGTTTGGCATGAGCAGAGCACTGGTTTGGAAGGTAATTTTGCACTAATGTTGTTGGC